>NC_073705.1:55886027-55893527 GCF_023634085.1 Falco cherrug | reverse complement strand
ATGCTAATGTTTAACTAGCTGAAATAGCTGTTTGCTTAGTGGAGAATGTGAGGTATCTGACAGAAGGGACATCTCTCTTATTAGTAATCAAATAGGGCTGACCAGTTGTTGCCATCACTCTGGGATTGTGTCAGGCAATTGAGAACAAGTTCACCACTTTATAGAACTCGAAGTACAAAAAAATCAATATAATTATATTTGTCTTTAGTGGTTTAGCTATGGAAATCATATAGCACTGGATTGTTGCCTTGCGAGCTGGATTTATTTCTGCTTTATTGGCTAAAAAATATTTGGAAGTAGAGGAATCTTGGCGGCATAGTAAATGCAAGACAGCGTGTTACAATTTTTATTATTGGATTATGGGCATGCTCATTGTTCGGAGTTTTCGAGATATGTGTGACTTTTGCAGATGTAAATGGTGAATTGCATTAAAGTGTGACTACACCAGAAAGCGATGAAAATTAACGGGGAATGAAAATTAGAATAATATTTTGCTATTAAGTGCTCGGTCGGACTTTAATTTAGAGCTATGGTCAGAGTGATCATTTTGTGCCTACTGCATGTATGCTGAAAAATGCACAAGTAGTTTATGTTTATAGTCCGTACGCAGAATGAAGCACAGCACACATAACATTTTTCAATGATTAGGGATTATAATGATGTATACATAATAACGTCCTGGAGTCACTGTGAGATAATTCATATCAGTTCTGTGAGGGGTGGGCCTGGCAAAATTGAAACAAGCACTACGATGTCAGTGCTTTCATACCTTCCCCAAACTATCGGAAGTATGTCATAATTTGATATTCCAGAAGCATGAGAAGGTATAAAAAATCAGAAAACATTTGGTTAATGGGTTTATCATGTTTATTTGAATAAGGAAGATTGAAACTCCATTTATGCCTAGCATAAATGCTTTAGAGATCTTAATTATTGATGAAAAATCTGCTGTGCTTCTAAATTCAAAGATATGACAATTTTATAGGAATTTTAATCACCTTCCACATTAGGAATTTTCAAGATTTGGTTTTTATGAGGCTGGCATGTGTTTTAGCCTCTCTGAAGAGAGTTGTCACTTATCATGTCAAAATACTAGGAGAATTTGGTTGCATGCTGCATACGGCTCAGCAAGGAGGTTGGTATGACACCCTTCCTCTCAAGATGTGTTTTTGAAAAACTAGTGAGTGTAACGAGCAAATACGAGCAAATTGCAGCAAATGTAGGAGGAAAGCACGGACGTGGAAAAGCTCGATAAGAGCAACAGTGCTCTGAAACAACTGACATGTATTTTAAATCCCCGGTATTTATGCTTGCTCGACCTGTGTGTTAACAGTTTGTTACCTAAATTTGTTGTCGGTGTTGAATTTCGGTTTGTGTTTCCTCTTGAGCATCACAGAACAACATTTCCCCATCAAATTTGTGGGTCAATTTACAGTTTCCCATAAGAAGTGTTACCGCTTGGTTAGTTGGCTTAAAAAAAGAATTATATACAATATGCTTCACTAGATCCTTTTGTCCTTTGGATACATTTAGCAGCTTTTGACCAGATAAGGCATATTTGTCCTCAGGATACAAACCAATAATTCAATCCTGAATTGAGATCTATGGCCACCCATTTGTTCCAGCCCACACTAGGAGTCTCTGTGATAGTCTGAATTGTTTATCGCACTGGGGGTGGCGGGGGTGGGGGGTGGGGTGAGGGAAAAAAATCCCCCTTATGCACCTCAGGAACAGTAATTTCTTAGCAATTAAGGTGTTTTAAATAAACTTATGTAATTATACGTTTGCATCCTGCAGTGGGCAAAACAAAACCAGAGGCCTTGGAAGCAGTTTTCTGTGTTGCATGCCTCTGTGACCTTTTAATTCACTGAGAATTTTTATTTACGTCGAGTCGATGTTTCTCACGAAGCATGGCTGAGTGTATACACTTTTATTGCTGTATACATTTAAGTATCTTCTGGCATATCGGGGCTATTCATACAGCACAGTAACTCACGTATTAAAGAACAAACCCATCATAAATTGCAGTGCAGTCAGTAAAAAGATGCCACAGAAGAAGTGTCCCTGGGAAATTAGATTGACCCAAAGAAAAGCAAATAAAAGAAAGGAAAAGGCCCATATTTTCTTTGCGGTGTTGCTGAAAAGGACGGGAGTATCATTTTCATAGTGGAATAATGTTTTCTGGGAAAACACAAAAGCAGATGTTCCTCATTAGGAACACCCATTGTCTACATATCACAACTATGAACAGATAAATCTCTCCTATTTCACCCATACATTCCAAGGGCTGTAAATGATTACAGGATGCCGCTGTAACTGCTAAACCAAAACCACACTCTGTGCTAAAATAATTCCTTGGTGCCACCATCATATATTTCATGAGAAGGTATGGAAATTCCTGCTAAGACTCATCCTCTCGACTTTCTTTTTCCTTCTTGGGCTTGAACGTACCCAAAGGCTGGGTGTCCAACTGTTGAGGCCGGGAGGGAGCGATGGCGGGGTGGCCGGGGTGGCCAGCTTACTTCCCTACCAGGACGCGAAGCGGCGGCTCGCTGGCGGAGCGGTGGCAGGGCTGGATGTGCTCGCAGTGCATCACCGATCGCGTGCTCTGCAGCGGGTTTCCAGATGGTACCATCACAGTCCTACTGCTAGTTGGCATCTCCGTGGGTAGTAAATACCCCCCTCCCCAATAAATCTGGCATTATTCTATAGAGTTTAGAAGACTTATCATTCCAAGTGTGTCCTACTTTCCTGTATGGAAGCCAGACATCTGTTTATCCCATTTCTTTCATACGGAGTTTGGAATAGCTTTAGTTTGGGGGAATAAAAAGTTTTGTCATATTTAACAGCTGTTACAAAATTTCAATCCCGTAGGCTCTTAAAATACTTTTCGACTGACCTCAGATTTTGTAGATAATTGACATTGCTGGTAGCCACCCCCCTTAACCTTTCCCTGGCTGTAATTTCAGATTATTTTCCCTAAACGAGTTGACTGTTCACGCTGGGTTTCGGGGGTTTTTTTTCCTTCTTTTTTCCTTCTTTTTTTTTCTTTTTTTTTGTCTTCACGCCGGCTTGACGGTGCAGCGCTTTAATTCCTTCCTGCTCCAAGTTTACACCTTCGGCGGGGTTGCGACGCGGCGGCTGGAGGGCGATGGGGTTTTTTCGTCAGCAGCGCTTCTTTTCACTTCCCGTCACAAAGGTGAGAGCCGCTGACCTTTGCTGGCAGTCCCGGCCGCTGAATTATTCATGTGATTGACTTTTTGTCAGTGCACACAGTTGTGCTCTGGGACATTTTATTCATTTACCTCATTTAAAGCGCCTTTCTGCACCTGTTCAAGTATTAATATCATGTAATTTGGGCCTAATGCCGATTTTGCTGAACACTCATTATATTTTTTATTAGCTATATTTCCAAACGATTATGTATGATTATTACCAAGCCTTACAAACAGCAATGGGTTATTCCCTAGACCTTTACATCTTCTTGTCAGGTTGTTTTCAGAAGCAAGGAGGATAAACATTTGACCAGTCCCAATGTTTTTATTCCTACTCCATATCCAACCAGAGAACTTAAAGCTTTTTCCCTTATGGCTTTGCGAAAGCATGATTAAATCCAACTCTGCAGAAGCTGTACAAATGCCAGCATTTATAAGGTCAACGCTTTTGTTAAAAATGCTATGTAAATGAGGATCTGCAAAAAGGGACATTAAATAAAATTAAATTCATTGTCTTCTTTAATGTCATTTACATTTTGGCTAAGCCCTGGCCTGTCAAGGAGGATTTTTTAAATAATTTTAATTACACATCATTTAGGGATCCAAGGTTTTCTATTCAGTAGCATTTGGATAACCTGCAAAATGGTGACTGTTTATTAACTTCTTAAATGACAACTTGTCATTTCATCTGCATAGTGCAATGAGAACAGATCAGTTTGGTGTCATTTTTAAAAAAAAATCTTATTTTTCTTTAAGATGTGCGCCCAACTACTGGAAGAATAGACCTTAAAATAACTCAGCTGCTCTTTTGCTTTCATTGCCCTATTGGTGCTACCGAGTTCAGAGTATATTACAAAATTGTGACTTTCCTGGGTAACTGGTTCTTTGAAGAATTTCTATCAGAAACCCGGCATTGATTTTATTTTTTTTGTGAATTTTTTTTTTTCTTTCTCCTTAAGAATGTGGTATATTGTGGATTAACAGGTGTAGCTGCGAGAGATACATCTGCAGGCAGGTGTAGGCAGATTGGCTTTGGAAGTGCACAGGTATGAACACCTCTCTCCCAGTAAAAAGCAAACACCAGTACCAATGCTGGGGAAGGAGAGGACACAGTACAGGGTGCATGTTGTTTTTTCAAATACATGTATGCACAGAAAAGAAAATGGCAAATCAAAGTAATCTGTGTAATTCAGCCACACTGAGATCACTGACACCCCAGAAACAGGACTTTGCACATGCTTCCTTCTCTCTGCTTCTTTCTTTTCCTTAAGTCATCTAAGTCACAGCATTTACATTGTTCCCTCTTAATCCCTACTCTTAATTAGTGCACAACCCACAGCTAATGAAACTGTGGCAATACCTGGGTTGCTAGCGGAGGAATGCGCTCACGTATGGCTTTGAGACCATTGTTCTCAAGTAAATCCCAAATGTGCTAGATGAGACTCCTGCACTTCCTCACCCCCCACCCCCCCCCACCCCCACCCCCCCGCCCCATATAATACTCGATTATTTGTCTGAAGCCCAAAGCATTGCATGGCTATGGTAGGAGGGAATAATAAAATTGCGTGCTTTTGTGAGAAAGGAAAAGAGGGGGAAGGGATTTAAGCAAAGCTGTCAAAAACTATACTCCAGGAGGTACCCTGATACAAACCATCCTGGGCTTCTGTTGCAGCCTTATCAGGTGAAAAGCAAAGATACTGCCAGAGCCTGTAATTTTGTTAGGATGCCTTTGATGAATTGGATTAGGTTATGGAAAAATATTTCAAACTCAGAGTTCTGGTACGTGAGCTTCCAGGAAGTAAATAATTACTCTCAGACAGCAGATAATTAAAAAAAACAACCTGTGAAACACAAAGTGGTAGAAATGGGTTTAATAAGGCTCCTTTTTTAATGCAGAGATATTTTGGGGGGCCGGGGGTAGGAGTAGCAGTGTTGGGTTACTCGTAGGGCCGGGGGAGTGCTTTGCAGGGCTGGAGGAGGTGGAAATTCCAGGCTGGGAGGATGGAAATTGTCACCGGGGATGCCAGGGGGTGATTGACACGCAGGGAGAGGGGAAGGGGACGCGGGAGCTCAACCTGCGCTTGGCAGCCCTGCCGCAGCTCGCGGCTCGCACTCCAGGAAAATGAAACCCATTCACTCGGGTCAAGCTGCCAGCGGACAAGCTCCTCTTGTTTGTTTATCTTAACAGCAAATCTTGCAAAAATGTTTGTGGTCAAAACTGTATATAATACAACGTTATACTGGCATTATTAATACCCTATTAAATAAAGATGTAACTGCGCTTTAGAAAAAAATCTGAAGCTGGGGAATTTTACAGGCTGAGGGGTACTCTGGATTTTATGAGATTCAGTGATTTGACTTTTCTGTTAACTGTTTTGGTTCATTAACATTTTAAGCTGAAGCAAACTCGCTGGTTCCTTGGTATCTTAGCTCAGTTGAAACAGAATGGGGCTGGCTCAGTTTTAGGTTTTATTTTGTTATTGAACAAACTCTCCTTATTTCTCAAAGATGGAAAAAATCCAGAGTGCAAATACCATTTGTTAGGTAGAAAGGGAAGGTATTTGTTCCACAAGGTTTGGAGATTCTGGTATGTTGAGGCTGGAGGCAAATTAACAAAAAAAAAAAGGGGGGGAGGGGGAAATCTGTGATACTTTCAGCAAAAGTTTCACAGCCAGAAAATTATACAGAGGCCATCATCACATGGCGGCGGTGCCAGAAGTGCAGAGAGTAAACTGCAGCATCTGAACGCAGCGGTAAGGATAGTGTTGTGTTTTCCCAATAATTCACTAGGAAATGAGTTTAACATGTGTGGAAAGGAAGGGGCTTACATTTGTGTTGTTGTAAGACATGTAGCATAGGCCCAGCTAGCGGAAGGAGTCGGCTCCAGCTTGTCTCTCGTGAAAGACGAAACACGGTTACACATCTGGTGAGAAAGAGCAGTTCATTTGCCCAGACAGCTCGCTCCACGCTGCCGCTGAAAGGAGCTATTTTGACAGAAACAAAGCCATGGGGGCTGGGGCAAGCGATTAGCAGGATTCTGCTCGCTAAAAACTCCTTGGCCTTAATGATAAAGAAATAGTAGGAAAGGAAATAAAGAAACCTGGCCTAATCCTCCAGCAGTGCTTAAGGAGGCTTTTAGAAAGTAGGAACACAAACAACGACTTCCATGTAAAACTCCCACTGCACTTTGTACAAGTTTCTAAAAAAAAAATTAAAAAAAAATTAAAGAATACCAGAACAAAAATTAACCTGCAAGCTGCAGGAGTTATTAGAAAGCAAAGGTCCAGCCTGACTTTTGAGATAAATTCATTATACTGTGACATGTGCACTGGAAGTTAATTTGACAGTATGTAAGAACGTGGTGCTCTCATTTAAAAGGTGAACTCACTACCGAAAATCTTAAACAAATGCTTGGTTTGCTTCCGAGACCTGTGGCTGCGCAGAACATTCAGTTTAGTTATAAAGCAAACAACAAGACCTATCAAAAACCCCAATCTCAAAAAAAAAAAAAGAAGAAAATCACAATCCTCTAGTTTGAGTGAGGTTATTAATGCACAAAGGATAGATGTGAGTGCCCTTTCTTTGGAATAACAACCAATAAAATTGAATTGGTCTTGGTATTGTGTGGATTGTCAGGAATGCTCTTTACCAATCCAAATTTGATTAGGATTTCCTCTTTATGTTTGTGCAGTTCTTCTGCGGTTCGCGAGATGCTGGTGGGCAGCAAGCTTCCTTTAGCTAATCCAAACAGGGTTATTAAGCTATATACGTATCTATCGTGGGGAACTGAAAAGTGAACTTAAGCTGAGCTCTGTCCTGTTGGAAACAAATAACTGCTGAGAGTAGCTGGAGGTATAAAGAGGTAGATGGGGGGAGTGATTTCGCAGTTCTTGCCCAGCCCTCCACTCTTTCCTAGGGTGGGCGAGGGCTGGGTGTTTGACAACCACTGGACTTCACAGGGGCAGGGGAAAGTCAACGATAGGGAAATGTTCCAACGAAACTGGTTTTTTTTCCATTGGAGAGTGACTTTAGACCCGGGAAAATGTCCTGACTCGGGCATTGCCCGATCTCCGTGAAAAATGCCATAAATAGTTCTAGAGATTTTTGGGGCTATTTTCTATTTTCCCTACAATATTGAATAACTGCGGTTTTGTTATGGGGGTTTCCTGCTTCAAGTACTTCCAGAGGTCCATTGGCAATTTCACTTTCTTTGTTTTGTAGCTATCTCGAGTTTTTCTCCGGGTTTCATTCGTACACACTCATCCTCTGTATATCCAGGCATTGG
>NC_073705.1:55866027-55881027 GCF_023634085.1 Falco cherrug | reverse complement strand
GGTGGTTTATGTGACAGTAAGTGACAATCTGAAATGTGCGTGATGTCATTCTTTATGCATAAGAGTCGTATTTCCTTATGGAAATCCACCTTACAAGACCAGATTTCTATGACAGACAGAAAAATAAATGCAGCTGTGAAGACAGTAATCTTTCTACTGTTCTTATTAATTTTTTAAAGCTGAGGATGCAGAAATATAGCCGTGTAAACAACTGTACTCTCCCAGAGCACAGAAAGAGTTAAGGTGTTGGAGGCGTCACATATTTAATCATTTTTCTATCTCATTCCATGCTATTTCACTTTTGCAAATGCAACTTTTCTGTTGTCCGGGAAGTGATCTAGGTGTGACTTCCACCATTCCTGCCTGTGGAGGTCTATAGGATGATGAAGACAGCCATGCTCATGCAGGTTTCCCTGCTGTCCTTCCTATGCAGATCAGGTCCCTGGCATGCCAAACCACAGTGGAAAGTAAGATTTTGTGTATCATCTTTGAACCATTAGAGAGCCTCTCTTAGCTTTTCCAACATGATACCTTTATGTGATCTTGGGACAGCCCACTGCTCCGGTGTTGCTGTGAAATTTCATGTTCTCCTCCATCATTTCTAAGTATTCATTATAGAATCATAGAACGGTTTGGGTTGGAAGGGACCTTGAAAGTTCATCTAGTCCAACCTCCCTGCAATGAGCAGGGACACCTTCAACAAGATGAGCCCAGTCCAGCCTAGCCTTGAATGTTTCTGGGGATGGGGCATCTACCACCTCTCTGGGCAACCACCCTCATCATAAACAATTTCTTCCTTACGACTAGTCTGAATCTACCCTCTTATAATTTAAAACCATTACCCCTTGTCCTATTGCTGTAGGCCTTATTATAAATTCTGTCCTCAACTTGATTGGGCCAAAGTGTCCAGAACTGGCTTTCCTGGAGGGGGAGAGGGTTTTGGTCACTCTGGTGGCCAGCTCACCTTTCCCGTACCACATGCGGGGCTTGTCAGATGTGGCTGGGGGTATAGGTGGGTCTGCAGCCTGGTGGGACGTAAAGCTTTTCCTGGGAGAAGGGAGCCAGGCCTGTGTGGTGGGTGTGAAAGCAGGCCCAGGTGGGGGTGGGTCACCATGCTGGCAGTAGCTCTGGGCAGGGTGATGGGCAGTGCTGGGACTGTCCCCAGCCGATGAGGAAGAGGGGCCTGTGGACACCCATGGTGTGGGCTCCCACACATGCGTGGGTATGATTGGTCCTGTGTCTGGGTATCATGCTCACCTTCACAAACAGACCACCAGCTGAGAAATAATGCGATTTTATTTTGCATTAACATTTGCATAACCTTTGGTGGCATTGCTTGGTGTCTTCTCTGGTGATGGTCGCTGAATGTTGTTGGTCAAGGTGGCTTGGGCCATGGCCAAAAGTCTGCTCTGAGAGGAACTGTGCCTTAGGGAGGCGTGGGGAGGCCACCAGCAGATCCCAGGAGATCTGCATGTCCCACCAGCCCTCCCCTCACTCTCCTGCACTGCCAAGCTGCTGGTTGCCCACTGGCTCCCTCGGGAGACACACGTCCCGGTGGTGAACGTTGGATTTCCTCCACGCCAAACAGCCTGCGTAACCCCAGAGTGCTTCGCAGTGGCTCTAATGAAGGAGTGCAAGCCTAGCGTTGCTGTGGCTCTCCGTACTGGATCAGGCCCAAAGTCAGTAAAACTAAAATTACAAACATAAAATAACTACTTACTGGCACAGCATGCATGTTTTCACACATTCCCTCCTATTCCATGAGCTTTTCTAAAGACAGTAATGTAACAGAATATGCTTGAACATATGGTAGAATTAACAATTGATCCGGCTTCTGAAGGTAATATAAAATTTTATTTTGTGTGCTAACATGTCTGTGTAGGGCATTCAAGGTATGCGTGTTTATTGAAATGAAGTGCAGCCATTTGGGTTTTTTTCAATGTAATTTACACTAAGTCATATCTATGCCTGGCTAGCATTCAAATACCCCCCTTAATGTATCATTTAAACTTCAGAATAATTTTGACTTAGGAAATGGGAAGTGGTGACCTCCTCCTCGTTGTCTTTCTGCCACAGCTCTTTGCACGCAGGGCCATGGTGCACCGTTGGTTCAGCCTTGCGTTTTTCATTGCATTTTCCTGTGATTTCAGCAGAGCTTCTGGTCAGCAGAAATAACTCTACCCGAATTTGCCCTGTTGTGATAAACTAGCCTACTGATTACCTATGATTCCTGCAGTGTAATTTTCAGATTACTTGGCTCTCCTGGGTTCTGATTGTGGAAAGATGCTTCCGTTCTGGCATGACATCATTTGAGCTCCCAAATAATCACAGTCTTAATTCACTGCAGGTATAAATTCTGTATGTTCTGCTCCTTAATATGTGTGCTTGTGTATTCCTCCAGATGACAGCGTGATGTACACATTTACACAAAAATGTAGACAACCCAGTTCATATTTAACAAAGACAAAGTAGGTGATACAAAAATAGATGAGTAAATCTAACAGCAAGTCACGGTGTCTGTTAATTGCTGCAGTAATAGCAGCCTCGGAAAAGCGCTCCTCTTTAGTAAAGGGCTGAAACTTTTTTCCTGGCAGAAACTATCACTTCCAGAAGAAAATGTTTGGTTTTTTTTTTAAATATATCGCTGGAATAAATTCTAGAAGGAAGTAGTTAGCAAAGTAGATGTGTTTGTCCAAATAAAAGTGCTATTTAATAAACAAAAAGAGCAGCTGGACTGACATTCACTGTGTAACAGCAAGCAGTGTCTCTTTTAACTTATGTTAAATACTCTGGCAGAGTTTTTCCTGTCTTTGTGTATTTCTGCTGGCTGAGTAAGCGTTTTAATCCTAAAGAGTGTATTTTAATGACTTTTGCCATTCAACTTCTTTCAGATTAAAAAAATACCACATTTAAAAATAATACACTGGACCGATTTAAATATGATTGTTGTAGAACTTCAAGAAATACACAAGTTGGCAACTATTCCACAAGTCCTTTGTTGTTTCAGAGTTTAGCAGTTAAGAACAACACAAATACATTTTGTTTGTAGTGGGTCACACACAGGTTCAAAGAGACTTTGAAAAAATAGGGGATAATTGGGTTATCAGATGCAGACACTGCAGGGAATTGAGCATTATCTCTCCTTAGTGTTGGGACTACTGGGTCACTTCCTTAACTCCCCAGCTCCTGCTCTGTCAGCCTGACAGAAGCCAGATGACTGAAAAGGGCTTTTACTGGTTACCACCCCAAAGTTCTCCCTTTCTCCATCCTTCAACAGGTTGATTTTATGAGCCATGGCCATACTAAATAACATCTCGCCTTGCTTTCTCCCCCATTGATTCAACAGTCTTTAATTGCTTGGAACACAAGCCAAATCCTTGGATTCAAGTGAGTCTTCCCTTGCCTTCAACTGCTGTTACTCATTTCTATTAGACAACATCTAACTAAGATATTGACTTGCACTTTGACATTGGCACTGCTACTGTGTTTGATTGCACTGTCAATCTAAAAAAATCTTTCAAACTAGCAGTAAAACATGTAATTGTTTAACTTCATCCTGCATAAGCTTTTCTGTCCAACACTTGCTGTTATTGTCTAGCTGTGAGGGATACTCTGTGTTATACAGAGGCAAGGCAGAGTGTACTAATTCATTGTTTGCGATATTAATTCACAATTTTTGAATATTTTAAGGGCGTTTAGCCTAAGCAGACAAGATATACCTGCCTACAAGTATTTTCAATTAGCAGTGGCAGGACATTCTACTGTTTTACACAGTAAGTTGGACATATTTTTAGAGATGGTCATTTACTTTCTACTGTACGGCTGCATGACTTATTTGGTAAAGTGTGAGAGCATTGACTTTTGAAGAAAATAACTCTAACATTAGCATGTCTATTTTCTATTTCATATGTTATCAGTACCCTACCTATGTAGGTAGGTGTTGCTCCTTGGGAAGTAGTTCAAGCCATGTAAGAACAATTGTATGTCCCAGTGCATCGGCTAGAATTAAATGTCCTCACTCCCACAAGCGTTGCCACTCACTGACATCATGATGCCTCTCTGACATCATGCCCTCTGAGGAAGCTGAAGGAAGGGTACATTTGTGTTGCCTGCACTGAGCTTGTTTCCGTGGGCAGGCTGTGTACATCTTTGGGATTTATTGCTTTAAAAGATTACTACCCATGTAAGAAAATGATGCTAGCAAGCAGTAGTGCTGTACAACTAACATCAAGTGGGATTCAGGGTTCCCATCTTTCAACAGCTTGGTTCCTTTTGTTTCAGACCTCCCACAGAAAGAAACTGGAAGTCTCATGAAATTGTGCCAGTCTTGGTGTGGTGATGTGAATTGAGGATTAAAATTAGATGGCCAACATTTTGTTCTTTAGTCAACACTTTTAAAGTTTAAATTCAGAAATCAAGAGATATAAATGCACCGGTGCACTAAACTGGTCTGTCCTCATGTTGAAGTATATTCAAAGTATAAGCTCACAACTGAAAAAATACGTTTCTGAGAAGTTTTACTTTTAAAATTAAAACATAGGAAAATCCTGGTGTTTGAATCTTTTTGTTTGATACAATGCTTGGAAAACTTCATTTTGATGATTGGAATTGGTTTTAAACAGATGAAAATAGCACTTCAAATCAATTAATCTTAAGTATTTCAGCTTAATACTGAGAATTTATTGTCATCTGCTTACTTCCTCTCTATACTGAATGTTTAATGCAAGCTTGCTTGCTTATACCTACTCTGTAAATTAGCATTATCCACCCTATATCTCCTTGTTGTTGAAGAATTATTATACAAAGCCTCATTTTAAGGAGGTCAGACCCCTGCATGATGATTTGTTGTTCATGAATCTACTTTGTGCCAATTTGTGTGTGCATGTGCAATCAGAAGTGACTTGGAGTGAGTGAGATAATAATCATCTGCTGCTGATATGAAGACTTCCTCTATTCGACTACCATGAATCAGGCTGATTCCAAGTGAATGAGATTTTAATCACCTGTCACTGCCGCCAGCACTTTCTCTATATTTATGATAATTTTTTTTGTCTTTTTATTGAAATCAGTGTTGACTGAATCAAGTAATCCTGATTAGCAATCTCACTGTATCCAGTCAAGAGTGAAATGCATCAGAGCATTATTGGTACACTGAACATACTGAAATTGGAAAAAAAAAGGACTAGGCTAAGTGTGTTGGGGTGCCGCCTTGGCTAGAGGTGAGAGCTGGAACGTGTGAGCTCTTTTTAATTGTTCCTTAATTGTTCCCCGAACTTGAAGGGTTGTTCATTATGTGTGGCTGAGGTGGAGCAGTGGCTGCGGGCGTGCGGGCGTGCGTGGCTTGTGGCTTTGTAAGTTATACTGTGGGTCAGTTCTGCTTTTAGTTACACCTATTGAATCTCAATTGAAGGGAAGGAGTGAAGTCATCGGGGTGGCATGCATGGAAATTAGGGCAATGGAGGGCAGTGTTCCTAGGAGGATGGATTTTTTTTAACTCAAGGTTTGTAAAAAAAAAAAATGTATACAGGGGAACAATATGACATTCAAAACCTGTGATTTGTACCACTGTTTTGCTGAGTGAGGCACAATTATTTATTTTTATATGATTTCATATTTTTTATTTAGAGTGATTTTGTTACTATGTGCTGGAGGAAATTTCAGATCTTTAATGCAGTGGAAGTAAACCCCAAATGTGGCAAATCGGTGCCTTGAAAACCTTTCTTATTTTTAAAAAGAGTTAGACCAACCAGTCCTTAAGTGGCACTGTCAGATCTGCAGCGGCTTCTGCAGCAGTGTGTGCTCCTGTGCCCCCCTTCCCAGAAGGACGAGCAGGAGGTGACCTTGATGGCATTTGGTCGAGAAGACAACAGGGTGGAAGTGGAAAAAAGACCTGTGAAACTCCTGTGCAGAGTTTTCTGAAGGAAGCGATGGGAGCGTGGAAGTATTCTGATTACTATTCTTCTAAGCCTAAGTATACTGCAGGTAGAAAGCTCAATATTGAATGCAGTCCTTAAATCATATTTTGCTACATTACGTAGTTGTATGTATCACGAGAAATTACATTGCTAATAGTATGATAGCTGCAGTAGTGCTGGAGGGGGAAAAAGTGATCTTTGGTCTACCAGGCTCTTAGTCCTATTCCTTCAGTGGTGCCAGAGCCAAGGGTTGCCTCTATTTATTTATTGATTACATTTGTTTTCTTGTGCTTCTTACCGTTTCTTCCATTCATTTTGTTCAAATGTATTCCCTCTTTTCTTCCCTTCCTTTCTTAAAATTTGTAAAGCACTTTAAAAAAAGCTTTTACAAAGAGCCTGCCAACCCCAGGAGCCTGTGCTCTGCATATGGCCCTGTCTGACCTTGTCTCCATCCATACTCCCACATTCTCCATTTCTTCTGCCCATCATACCTGTGCTTCAGTATTTGCCATCCGTTCTTTTCCTTCACTCCTGATTTTGTTATCTTTGTTCCACTCTTCACATTTTAGCACTCATTTGACTTTCGACCACCATGGTCACCCAACTTCTTTTCAGTTCTGCCCTGGTCAGTCATAGGCTTCTTTTAGCAATCTTCTCCTTCCTTAGTCTTTGGCATTTTCTCTTCAGTGCTGACTCTTCTGCTTTGTCTTCCTCCCTGTTCATAAAGTTTCATTCAGGTTTGGGCATGTTTTTTTCTTTCTGTATGTGGTCTCCTTCACCCAAAGAGCTACAACTATCAGCTTGTGAAGTGATTTACAGGTCTGTCACTCATTTCCTGACTTTTTTTTTCTCTGCAGACCTATACCTCAATCTCTCTTTTGAATATCTCTTTCAGAAGGTTTGCACTCAACTTGATCTAAATGTGAGCAAAAGCTAACATCAGCTTCAAAAGTTTTGGATGATATCGCTGATGCCGTAACTGTTCTCTGTCACTTGTGTCACAGTGGCGGAGCTGTCTTTGAATACATCACTTTCAAGCCACAGACAAATTCTTCTCCCATAATACCATCTTTATGTGGGTTTGGTCTTTTTTTTCTCTTTCATTAAAGGAAAAATTCTTATCCAGGGACTCAAGCTTTCAGCAATCTCCCTTCTTTATCCTTCTCACCATTTTCCTCTTCTGCCTCAAAAGGCAGTGTGAACCTTCACTCCCCTCTTGTTCTGACCATATGAGCCATCACAGGCTCTGCCTTACCCCTTGCATTGAATACAAATGGCATGCCTCACATTCGCGGCCTTTGCAATTTACTCATCATATTTATTCTTAAAAAATGTTTGCCTTACCTTTTTCTTTGGCATGTCAGCTGTACCAGTTGTGCCAATGGCCATCATCAGGTAGTGTACATTTTAAAGGGCAGACTCTTGCATTCTTCCCCATGTACAAGATATGAAAATCCCTTTTCCTGGATGTAAACTCTAAAAACATGTCTTTCAGTTGTCTCTCCTTATTCATATAACTATGTTTACAGCAAGATGCGGATCAATGCCAAAAAGGAGAATAAGCCAAGAAAGAATACTGGCTTCCTCATTATTCCTATGGTGTGCAAAGGAATACTTCATCTGGAAACAGTGGTTGTGGATATGTATTCTGTAGTATGTGTTTCTGTCTCTGGAATCCAGAAAAATAGAAAATGGGATGAGTGTTGCTACATGGACCCTCAGGAAGGGGAGGCCTTGCAGAGCTACTTCTGAAAGGGAGGGGAAGAACTGGAGCCCTGCTGTGCTTTCTGCTTGCTCTTTCCTCTGTCTCCTTCTCTTTCTCCTCTTCCACCTCCCTGAACTTCTTATGTTGCTCATTGACTCTCCATCTTAATCATATGTTTGGACATTTTATGTCAGGGTCTGTCTTCATTTTTTTTCCCCCAGAACTCAGACTGTGAAACCCTTACCCATACTGAGCCTTCTGGTTTTACCACAAATACATTGTTGTTGATGAACACAAGCATTGTCCCATAGTCCTGCAAATGGATCTCAGCATCTATAACAACCTCAACCCTTTGCTGTCTTCCACTGTCACCCCTGGCACGCACTAGCTCCCTGCCCCTCCCTCAACCAGCCCCATGGCCACAGCTGGAAGAGGCTGGAAGTCCGGTGTTTTATGGAAGAGGGAGATTGAAGGGCCAGCAGCTGCTCCAGTGAGAGCAGATGGGTGCTGGCGCCTGGTGGCCTTGCCGTGGGGTCCCTTTCAAGCAGCTTCTGCTTGCATGTTTTTCTGGGGGTTTATGTAGCCCAGTTTTAGGTGTCTTAAGCAGCGCATCTCCCTTCTGCATCGGCTTCATAGCCCAGACAGCTCACTGTCAGAGTATTTGGAGGCATTCAAAAGAAACGTAGGTGTGGCACTTAGGGATATGGTTCAGTGATGGACTTGGCAGTGGTGGGTTTACGGTTGGACTCAATGATCTTAAAGGTCTTTTCCAACTTAAATGATTCTGTGATTTTCCTGCATCTTTCTCTCCTTTCAGCCTTCTGTTGTAACACTAACCTCACTGTGTAGACACTGCTTCTTTATCTCCTTTTAGGTATTTATTACAGACACTTTTGCATTTGTAACTGAGCCAAGTAAACACACATTTAGCTGTTTTAATCCATCATCAAGAATCAACTTTTTAACCTTTCACTAATTTTCCTGCCATCACCATACTTCTTCATTAGTTCCGTAATAGCTATTGGCTGCACATTGTTTGCTAAATAATGCATATAGCATGCATATCTATAGTAGTCACTCTGTATACATTACCTTTTAATAGCTGCTTATATGTATCTTTTTTACTATCTGTACACTTCTTCTCCTGCAAAAAGTACAACTTCCTTATTTTTAAGGTGCGTTTTACCTTCTCAGTGAGACTTTCAGGCATTAATGAGCACCAATACAGTCTATCACCCACCCAAAGTACAAGTTGTGGCAGACAAAAGAGAAATGGGAAGTAAAACATTGCTTGATGCACCAAAGGCTGATTTCTACAGCTTACCGCAGTTGCAGTAGAGTTCCTTATTTGCTTTATGGATTTGTGCTGGTGGTGGTGTGCTGGTGACTGGCCACTGAAGGCTCTAACTGGGGCAGATCCCCAGTGTGGAATCAGTTCTAGTTATTTCTAATTTGTCATTAATCTTTTTCTTTTCCTCATTTACTAATGGGCCTAGTTTCTCTCTTGTCTTTTTCTTTTTAGCATATAACCAATTACATTAAAAGAACATTCTTAAGGTTGCAAAAGCAAGCATTCAAAAGTAAAGCAAACAAACAGCAAGGCTCTAATAAAGTTAACCCCTGCAAGCTTTGGTTGGGCTCCCTGCATATATGCATTAGGATATTGGGTTTAGTTCTATAATCAGAAACAGAATTCCTCCCCCGCACCCCCATCCCTACCTCACTCAGTGCTATTCAATATTTTTTTCCTTCATTGTTCAGTGTGTGGTCCTCTTATGCCCCAGTTACTGAATGCTATTCAAGTGTTGCCTCCAAAAAAAAAAAAAAAAGCACAAAAATTTCTCCCTGAGCCATCTTACAGAGCTCATCACTGTTGTGTAGGTCTACAAGAGAAATTTACTTCTACAATGTCCTTGTCACATGGAGTATCCCTGCTTTAGGAATGGGAAACTGAAGCGCAGAGAAATTAAGAATCAACTAGCTAAGTGTATCTGTAAGTGCTGCACAGGAGAAGTCTAGGATCTGATTTCTCATAGCCTGCACAGCATGTATGTACATGTATGTACATGCATTATGTACAATGTACATACATTATGTACATTTATGTATGTACAGAAATGTGCATTTATATGTACAAAAAACCACAGCGATTGTTGACTTCAGTTGTAGCAAAATGCACAAATCCTAGTCTGCGGTTGCAAGTCAGGCATCAAAAAATGAGTCATGCAGAATTAATCATCACCTATAAAAATTTTGGTGTAAGTAGACCTGGCTAGAAATGTCAGCTGAGAGAGAGTTAAGGTGGCATTCAGAGGGTAGCTAATTACTGTAACCATCTTTCCTTCAAGCTCCTGATTTATCCTTTTCCCAGTTTTTAATATTATCAACAAGGTTTGTGGTGGTGGTGGTTTAAAAAAATATCTTTAATTAATCATTCATTCATTTCAGTTATATGAGGAATGGTCTTGTAAAGAAAGTTGTTTTGGCTACGTGATCACAAAATATCTAAGTGGCTGGTAAGGGTGTAAAATAAGGTCCTTGATGTGATTTTCTACATTCTTAAGAAAAGCCTAGATATGATGTTTCTGTACCTGTGGGACATCCACAGCTTTGAACCATTTAATCCACTGCAGAGACCTTATCAAACTTAGCTGTGTACTACTACTAAAGAAAACGATCCCTAAAATTTACCTGGTATTTATTTGTTCACAGCAGAAAAGTGATAAGGCTGGGGAACCTTGCATCCTATCTGAAACACAGAGCGGGAGAGCCTAGTGGGAACACATTCCTCTGCTTGTACTCCTAGAGAAACTCTCTCAGCTAATTAATTAGTTTCTCTCTAATTGAGGGCCTGTTGAAGAAAAACTGCTCTGACACCTTGTTGTTTAGTCTGAGCATTCAGGAAGAATAGGAGGGACTACACAACAGGTAGATCCTTTAAGGAAGGATCAACATTGGTAAATAATTGCTTTCACAAGGGTGGAAAGGAAGATGGAGAGAAATAGAGCCTGGACTTGGGATAATGGACGAAATAGAGCAGAAAGAAGGGGGCCGAGAAGAAGCAAAGGGGAGAGGCAGCAAAGTTACATTGAGTGAGAGGACGAAGATCTGCATGCGGATACAAATGGAAGGGGAACAAGAAATGATGAATAGGAGTGGTTCCTGTCAGAAAGGTCCTGGGCTATCTGTTCTCCCATTCTGCTAAGTACCCTGTTCCAAATAGAAGGTGACACCGATGTCACATATTGCCAGCAGACAGACAGGGAAATCAAAAAAGGTCTAGAGGCTCTCAAATACTGGGAGGTAACCAGGAAACCATGAATTCTTAAAAAGACAGAGAAAAAATAAATGCAAGGAAGTTACTGAAGTTATTAAAAGATAAGATTTATAGGCAAGTTCATTTCAGTTGGTTGGCTATCCAATCAACTACTGTTGCTAATTGGATTAGTTGCCAAAATAAGCTAAGAATGGAACCTTCTCTTTTCTTATTGTTAATGCTTTCCAGGGAACAACTCCTTGTGGACAAAAATTAAATCTTTATTTCTAGCAACGTAAAATTATCCTCTGTAAGAATGAAGAACCTTAACACTTAGTTGTGCCTCTTCTTCTGCAGATCTTACAGTGGTTAAAAGTCTTCTGCAATTACAGTGTGCTGTGAGATGGAACATTCTTGTTCTTCTCCAAATCAAGTGGTTTGTGGCAGATGCCTACTATTGTTCCTCTTTATTTCCTCATTCTTTCTTATCCTTTCTCAAAGAATTTCATTGCTACATTTTTCACAGCTGACTTACAGCTTTCTGGCAGCATAAATACTTCTGACATAATGGAACAACCCTAGAGAAAGCCTTTAGGTAATTTCAGAGTGGCCCTTAATATGGAGAACCCTGAGCATCCCCCTATCAAGTTTTTTTCCCTAAAGCCAGCACAACTGTTTCCAAAACAACTTTGAGAAGGAAACCAATTCCTCTTTCTTTGCTGTATAAAAATGCATTAAATAAGCTGCAAAAAAGTTATGTGTATAATACAGGCTCTGTGTTGTGTTCTTCTGCCCTGTGAAAACAAAAAATCCACTGACATGATCAATCTAATGATTTCTGTTATTTACTTTATAGTACTATTGTATTGTTTGTATTAACACATCATCGCTAACCATAATATAAGTATGTAGCCTACTCCTTCTTGTAGCCCGTGTGATGTGAACTTTTATGTAAGGTACCCAGCACAGCCCTCAGTTTCCAACTTAAGCAAGCAGGTTGTTTCTTGGCAAGATCTGTTCTTCTATTATTAACTCATGTATCTAAAGGCATGATTAATTAATCTAGGCTCTATCTTTAGGTTTTAGCTTTAGATTTTTATTTCCACAAAGAAAAAAACCCCTGTAACTTAGAAGTGAAGATGTTCTAAAGTCCTTTGTCCTTCACTTGTGATGAAGTTTTATAGAGGATGAGACTAAAGCATTAAGCGAAGTCGTATGTGATTCTCCCCAAAGGACAGAAAATGTTGTCTTGGGATAATGCTGTTGAGAAGGAATTCATGGAGTGAAATGGGTTTGATTTTGGAGAAGGAAGTCTTGCATCCAGCTTGGGTGCCTGGCTGCTTGCGCCCAACTACCAAATCATGGGTTCACCGTAACCATGGCTTGCCCTGCCTCGTGCCTGCTGCGGAAAGGGGTGGGCTGCCCAGCAAGGTGCCATGCTCAGGAGCCATCATCCCTGCTCCAGGCAGTGGTTGGTGTGTTCGCCAGAGAAGCTAAATTTGCTGCAGTTTGAATTTAAAAGTCTTTCAGCAAATTATTTCAAATGAGCTGAAGCGGATTCTCTTTTTTTTTTTTTTTTAACTTTCCATACGTTAATTAAACTCCCTGGATAGGTTCTTACTTACGCTGAAGTATCTCACAGAACAACAGCCTGTTACTATCTGTGGAGGTGATAGCTTGAAAGCTGTGATAGTTTGTAGTAATGTGAAATATATTCACTTCACAGTCTTGCATAAAGGACAAAATTAGCCTATTTGTTTCTTCCACTGTGGTGTAAACCTCTCTTCCATTAACAATGATTTCTGCTTTCATTAGTGAATGGTGGTGATGCTGAGCTTTACACCAAAAGGAAAGTGTATACAGTTGATACACGCATTTCATCCATTTTCCATCTGTTTATGTCAAAGATAACCATGTTTTCTAGACAGAGAGTGGGGAACTTACTTCAAAGGGCAAACAAGTTAGAACAAAGCACTTCCTTTAAAATTAGGCCAAGACTTAATTCTAATTAATAAAGAAATCATATTTGAATTATTAGTTTGGGCCTCTTTTTAAGTCTAGTGTGAAAAAAGCCCATCAAAATGCTATCTATGCAGAAGGTAGCATAGCGGTGCCTGCCTGAGTGTGCGCCTGTCCTGAATCAGTACCGCTGAGAAGCAGCAACTATCCCATCCATCTCAACGGAAAGAGAGCTTTGAAAAGCTAAAGTTGCAAATTACATCTCATGCCTGTCATCAAACCATTATCAGCTTCTTCACTGCTGAGTCGTACAGATATCAAGAGACATTTGTCTGTCCCAGAAATCCTTCCTTACATTAGGTGCCAACATTTCCACCTGTTACTTACTCATCTGTTGAACTCACTCATCTGTTAAACTGGGTGTTATGATTACATCTGAGTATTTTTAATTTGAAATTCACATCATTGCAGAATGTGAACATTTATGGACTATGTAAAATTTTGTATCAAGCTAATCAAGAGGGAGAAATGCCATAAAGATTATATTTATTTTTTTTCATTTGAGTAAAAGTATTTGATTCCACTTAACATATTTGAAGTTGTCCCAGAATCCCAGATGCGCTTACAGCTACCCTAGGGAGGGCAGAGACCTTGCTGTAATATACTGAGCCTCAACTGTACCTAACAGGCAAAGATCGCTCTTCAGGCCCAAACCAAAACGTCAAAGAGGAAGGACAGTTAGTTGTTTGCAGGTGCAGACAGAAAGAACTTGTCCTATATTAGTTATCTGACATGAATCTCATCAGATAAAATATCCAGGTAGCCA
This sequence comes from Falco cherrug, assembly GCF_023634085.1. Lineage (NCBI taxonomy): Eukaryota > Metazoa > Chordata > Aves > Falconiformes > Falconidae > Falco > Falco cherrug. Next base: position 55,867,366 of record NC_073705.1, on the reverse strand, counting down.
TTTGATATACGTCTGGATATTAAACAGTTGCCTAATGTGGGGAGCGACCATCAAACCTCCATCCGGTTGTACCTGCTGTCGGGCTGGGATGTGTGGTTAGGAGACGGCTCTGCAAATGCTCATAGATGACCCAAAAGACTATAAAACCCAGCTGAGACGCATTTGCAGCTAAATATGATCCAGCTGTGTGGAACAGTGCTTATTATCAGAAAAGTTTGGGGAGATACCCAGAATGTCATGCAGTTCTACTAATATTAGCTTTAGCAACTCACAATTATAATGACTAATTGGAGCCATCACTCATTGCTATTGAGTTCCCAGGTGAAAACTATGGACCAGAACCCCCATTAGCATAAATTAGCATTGGAAAGTCAATTAAGTTACACTGATTTTACACTAGTTTTACTGTCTTTCATAAGGCTGAGAGAAAAAAGACCCATTTCTGACTTCAATTATCCATATTTTTTTCCCCTCCAGAGCAAATTTTTGTTACATTTTTTCAACAAGACTCCATAAACATACACATCTTCAACTGGAATATAGCATTGTTGCTTCACTAAGCAGAGCAGTCTTGCTTCTCTGTTTTCTTGAACGCAACCTGTGCCTTCCAAGATGATTTTGGTGAGCTTGTTTGTTGCTGCTTTCCTCAGCATAGGATTCAGAGTGGAAAAGGGTAAAAATAAGCAATGCAAATACTTGCAGTGTGTTAAGGAAAAAAGAAGAACACGATCATTTGTATTATATTTGTAAATTAGTGTGTGAGTACCTGAACACATGGTTTGAAATCACCAATATTTTTTTGTAACATAAATATGAAGGGAGATCTGGCAGAAATCTACAGAAAAAAAATCTGCAGGTTGATAGATAGTATAAACTTCAAGCATATGGCTCTAAATATTTTACCCTAACTTGAAGTTATCAGAGGCATTCAACAGAGTGTTCCTGAAAAGAACAGAGGCATCTGGAAAACACCAGTAGTTTATCAGCCCTCTGTTTATCAACAGAACTATATAACCGAAAAAGATCAGATGAACTATATGACAGTGAAAATAAAAATTAATGGAAGCCTAACAAATCCAATAGCTTTGAGAATTTTTGAATCATACAGTGCATAGGTACCGGTTTCTGTTTTCTTTTTAAAATTACAAAAAAAAAAAAAAAAGAAAAAAATCACAGTAGTAAAGAACTCAGGGTTTGGGCTTTTTTGTATAAGATTACCTCACATCTGTGGAGATAGATCAGTGTCAGGCTGGCCTCGTGCCACTTTAGGGACTGAGCAGGAGAGGAAGCCCAAGGTCTGCTGGATAGAGTGCAAGTGCTTCTGATGTAATGAGAAATT
>NC_073705.1:55848527-55856027 GCF_023634085.1 Falco cherrug | reverse complement strand
AGATACTACTGAATGTCCAGAAATAATAACGATAAAAAAACGTCAACGACAAAAATACTGCGGTAAAGGTGCAGTATGTGACGGCAAATGATAACTGTTCATTAGTACCCAGTATCTGCTTTTATCAAAGATTATGAGTCAGCAAAGTCAGTACTTGTATTTTGAAGTCCTTCATTTAAATTTCTCAACTTTTTATTTAACATCAAAAAGGCTCTGTTCTTAAAAAGGATAGGGGTAGTCAAAGGTGGAGAAGACTAAATAAGTCAGGCTAAATATCCTCTGAAACTGTAGCTCTACCAATAGGATTAGCATCAAATAACAAAACTAGATGTTTTATACTCTGGATAATTCATAGTGGGAGAAAAGCCAATAATGAATTTAAATGCTAGAACGTGACTTTTTTTCTTGTGATTGTTCCTAACTCGCAGGTACTGGGCTGTAAGGCTTGGGGGCAGGGGACTGCCTTCTCTTCAGAGCTTTCCTGCTGAGGGTCAGGCAACAGACCTCCTCCCCTGCTTTCCCACCACCAGCAGTGTGGAGCACAGCATCATGGTGCAAGGAGTCAGAGGCAATAAGAAAAAGAAATACAATAGATCGTTCAAGAAGAAAAATGTTTCTCTAACTCTGAGCTCAAGTATTATGGATCTGTTACGCTGCTTTCTGGAACTGAAATCAGAATTTCTTGAAACTTAATTTTCTTTTGCTTTTAGCAGATAGTTGTGGAAACCACTGACGCTGCTAGTCTCTTATGGCTAAATTATGTGTTCAGAGTTAGCTGGAGTATAGATTTAGTCTTGCTGCTGTTGCGAAGAGTCCATTGTAAGATAATTTGTCCCACTCAATTAGACTAAGTTGTCATGTGAGAAGTGCTGAGCTACCACAGCCCAGCGGCCGGTGGCACCGAAGTTAGAGTGCTCAGAGCGAGCACCCAGGCAAGCAGACAGCCCAGCAGCGGGCTAGCGGGCTAATAGCGTTAATGTACCAGCTGGGGCAGAGACCTTTTGAAGCTCCCTTTCTTCTGATTCTTCCTAGAGAAGGCTGGATGGTTCCAGGTAACAACATTTCTAGCGTCCGATTTTAAGAGTAGGAAATCAGGCAGAGACATATGTTAAAGAAGACTGAGGTGGAAAGTCAAATGCTGACTGGTTCTTGGCAGCATTAAAATTGTCTATTGTAACCTGAATTTCATCCCCTTTATGTACACGAGGTCTGATAAGACCTTTAACCGGACAGTGATTTCTTGCATTTGTGAGCCTTTCTATGGTTGGTGCCCGCTGTGTATGTTTTTCAAGGTGTGAATCAGGGTTGTGTCGTGAAGGAGACTTATCTTTACCACCTTCTGTTCGTTTGCCGCTGAAGTTGGGTAATATTTAGTGTCCGAGGCAAGAGGAAAGAAGGTATCAGTCCTCCAGTTGGGTTCTGCTGGCCCAATGAATTTAGTCTCAAATACGGTTTCTATGTCTATTTCTGTCACATATTTTCTTGGATGATCTTGGCCGTCTTGGCCAAGTCACAACCAGCTTTTCAGCGTTGCAGTATCCTTCTCTTGTCCACTGTTTCTTAGCCACTTGGAGTTTTACTTGTAGGTGTGCTTCGTGCTCAGCCTGCACCTGCTATCAGCAGGACCTTGCATGTGGACTACGCTATGGAATGCTTTTGATTGCACAGGGTAACCGGGGGATGGGATAGGGGAAAACTTTAGAAAACAAAAAATATAACCTAAATAAGACTTTACGGATATTCAGCTGGAGCGTCGTAGATTGCGTACTGGTAAGCCAGGCTGGTGATGGCAGAGCGCAGACCTCCTGCAGCTGGTGCTGGTCCACGTGGAGCCAGCCCAGAGGTCTCCACGCCGGGATGATGGTCAGTTGGCTCCACCATGTTAAATCACACTCGGGTGGTCAGAATAGCACCCAGCCCGGCAGAGCTGGTTTCAATCTCTTTGTACTTCACCCCGGCTGAAAGCCGGTAATACAGCGGTAATTTCACCTCCTAGAAGGGCAGTGCTGTTAATTTTGAAATGCTTAAATGTGATGGGGAAAATGTCTATAAGGAGGTTGATAAGACATTGACTTAATAAATTACAAGGTTAGGAAGATGTGCCCTGTGGAAGTCATGGTGCTACATATTTTTCAGGGAATATAAAAAACGTGTGAGGTAATGTTAATCATCATTCTCCATCCTGTACGCTGAGTAGGGCAGCTATTCTACATATGAGAAAGTGATAAAATGTAATCATATAATTTAATACTTATAAATCAATACTATGTGAGGATTGTGCAAGCATTTGTTAACTTGAGGGTAGCCGACAGTGAGCCTTTCTTTAATGTAAAGTCTTTAATTTGCAGATACATGTTATTGAAAGTAGTAATGAAAAACTTGTATGTATTTTGGGACATCTACAAATTGATGTGCTATTCCATTTCGAATGAGACTACAAATCAATGATTTTATCCTCTAACCGCTATAATCATAATTTGCCAGTTGTTTAGTTGGAGGGAGTTTTTAAATTAAAAAAAGATCATAATCATTATACCAACAACAAGACTGATTAATTAATTAGTCCTCACTGCAATATTTAGATGTACCAACTTTCAAAGTGTCCAGTATGAAGCTAAATTACTTTGCTGTTGCTCTGGCTTGGCATTTATGGTAATTTGTCAAGCCTATATGCAGTAATGGATTGACTCATATAACGAAGGCTATAATTGCAGCTGTTAGGTAGGCCTTCTTTATCTCAGCCTGTCTCAGTCCCCATTCCTGCATGATTTCTTGCTGTGCCGAAGCCATGTGTGTCTTGTTTTGTTTTAATACATTACTGACCCAGGGTCTCAGGTTACTGGGGTTCCTGTCATACATTTAGTTCCACTCTCATAAAGCATTGCACAAAAAATGCTGGAACAAGGTAACAATCATTGCTCAATATACTAAGTATAAATGTCAGAGTGTAAAACTTGACTGCAGGAGAACAGTGTAGGAGGAGATAATAATTGAAAATAGGACACTCTGAGCTGTAACAGTGAGGCTGTGAGTTATAAAGGCTCCTATGGCATCGTGCAATATGTCTGCTCTGTCTTGTTTATCATTAAAAGCTTGAGATCAACCATCTCTTCACTACATACATTATGCTATATCGACATGTTTCGTTCCGGTGGCTAAAAATGCCCTTGCAGACCTTACCAGGTCATTTTCTCTGCCATAATGGAAATCCAAAAGAAGCCACAGCACCCTCACCAGCACAGTACAGAAACCTGTGTTGGGCAGAAAAGTCAGTAGAACAAAACATTTGTTTAGCTGTTTAGTACTTTCAAACTGTCTTCATCTTCTGTGATCCTATCTTTTTACTGACGCACCACTTACTTTTACAAGTGTCTAAGCGTGACAACAGATGTTTTGTAAACTTATCTTTTAACCTTTGATAACTTACATAACTGAAGAAGTTAACAGGTTGTTCACTTAAAAGGGAACATTTATACAGGATTTTTTTTAATAACTTGCTGGAAGGGGTAAAACCACTCTTGGCTAATATGAAGCATATTTTGCATTTATTATGGAAAAAAATTTTCAGGTAGGAGGTGAGGAGACAATTTGGGAATTTTCGTTAGCTGAAAAACTGCATATTAAACATGAATTGTGATTTTCCATCTGGCCCTACTGGTTAGGAAGCTGCAGTTGGGCATGATCTTCACTGTCAATCAACAGTTCCCAACTGCGAGTTGCAAACCTCATGACGAAGCCCACCCCAACTCATTAAACCAAAGCAAACTGTATGAAGTGCGCCGCTGTGTGATTTTAATATTTGGTGCATGTGACAGGATCATTTTAGTGATTTGCAGGATTTATCTCCTCTTAAAAGTACTGCCTAAGGCTACTCTAATTGGTAGGAAAGCAAATTCCCCCTTCTCCTCCTGTCACTCTTTGTTTTATTTACTGAGAACTGCCGAAACCTATTTACACAATAATGAGGATAAATCACCGTGATGCTTTCAACACAAAGAGAAATGTTGCGTGAGTTGAAAGCTGTACAATTAAAACTAAATTCAAAATATTTCTGAAGTAGTGTCTACAGTTAGTGATAGTGAAATAAAATTAAGACAAATGATATGAGCGTACGTTGCAACTCGTGCAGATAGACAGCTAAAATCAAAATTCTTGAGGCAGCTTTTATGACGGACAATTTAATTCAAGATTGCAATTAAGTAAATGTATGTAAGTTGCTGACAATAGCCCAGATGTTCCCCCTAGATACGTATGCAGCTCTTTCGTTTTTCTCATGGACGTGGATCTCGGCTACTCCCACCACCGCTGTCTTCTCCACAAGGTGCCCACCAGCAACCTCTCCACCTGCGAGTCAGAGTGGAGGTACTATAGGCGGGGAGTAGTGTGAGGTTGCACCTCATTCACTCTGCATCCTGGAAAAGTTACTTGAAATGGAGATGGCAGCTTCAAGCAGAGAACAGCCCAGGCCAAGCGTCAAGGTGAATGCTGAGAATGCAAGATCTGAAGCCGGTGGCCGCCACGCTCCTGCGGATCTCAGTGGGTCTGTGGCCCAATGCTGACCAAGAGTTTCCAGATAAAGACCTCCCTTGACTGGCTTTCATGGGGGAGAACAAACTGCTGGGGTTGTTGCAATGGAGTGAATTATGGGCCCTTGTTCCTGGGGCCTGATTCTGTGCTTCTTGCTTGAAGACTCCCACTGAAACAACCTAGCCTATGAACACTGTCTCAAAATGGGCTGCTCAGCAGCTGGAGCATTTTATAAAGAAACAGAACAGTCTTGAAGTGCTTACTTACAAACCTCATGTATTGCTATCATGAGACATTTTATATGTGTTTTGATAAATAGTAATTAAAAATAGAATTAAGAGGTGCACCGCTGAGAGATCTTTGCTCTTACCTAATTTTTAGTCCATATTGTAACAACCAGATAGCAGAACAAAACCAACCTGTATTTATGAGGACAATCAACACCGATGAAAACCCCTTTTTACGGAGTACACTCCGTCTGCTCTTTAATTGCCCTGGCACAAGCCCCCAGGCCTCAGATTAGACCGTACCGTTGAAACCAAGAAAACACCATATGCACCATGAAGAGAAAATCACGCCTTCTGAGAACAGCCTTTCTTTTTTTGTAGGACACGCAGGCAGGTTACTAGTGCTCAGTGGTAATGGCAGAGGTGGCAAAGCAACAGGACGATACCAAACGGTTCTGCCAAAACGGCACCACATGTCATTGGCACCAAGAAATCACTGGTGTTCGGCACCGCCTGGCTCATGCACACAGATATTGCTGATGCTCCAGCAGAGAACAGATATCTTCTTTGCCATTAAGTGCAATGTAAGATACCAATAAGTGTAATAATGAATAATTAAAGATGCATCTCTTATTAGAACACAGTTTTCACGTTATCTGTAAACGGACCTTCATTTTCATCAAAACAAATGGGAAATAAATTCTTTTCACAGAAGCTTTGCAAGGTATTTTTCAGAGATGTTGCAATAAGATAATTAAATAACCCTACAAAAACACAACATCAAAGTAAAAATGTATAAAATATTAAGGCCTAAAATGACCTTTTGCAAAAGCATGTGCAAATCCATTGGCAGCAGCAGAGTTATTTTTATTTATGTTGTCAGATGTTCATTTCGTCTATGTAAAATTTGAATAGTTGGCTTAGATTCCACAGCAAGTGATATCAGAGGCAACAATCCTGTTGATAATGGTGGAGGACCAGACCTTGCTGTAGCACAGTGCATGGAGCTTGGCCAATCTACGTAGAATGTGGAGAAACGCAGGGTTGGGGTGTAAGCTGTGGCCAGTCACGCTGATCCATCAGGCCTGTGGGCAACCACTAGCCCCATGGGCAACCACCAACCCTGAGAGCTGCTGTCACAGGGAGCTAGATGGCTGCACCCATGTCCATATGCACATCTGGATCTTTTCCCAGCAGATCTCAACATGCCTTGACAAACTGGCCTCCGTGGGGTGATGGGGGGGGTCACAGCATCCTGACCGCTGGGAGAGGCACACTGGAGTGTCCCTGTGAGGTTGTCCTGGTTGTTCCTGCAGAACAATTTCACTGCTAGTCAGTTTGGTCCTGCCTGTCTCATCTCCTGGCCAGGGTGGATGACTCATTTTTAAATCATATTTTTACTCTCTTCTTCCCTCCTGCCCCCAAATTGCAGTCAGGGTTTTGTACACTTATTTCTTTGTGTCCTTCTGCAGCTGGTGCAGTTGCTTCCAGACATCAGTATGAAAATTCAGTTTTCTGGTTACTTAATTGGGAAGTGGCAATCCATTCATTTCCATTTGTTGTCTTGTTTCCACACATGTCATTTATTCGCAAAAAACTAAGACTGAAGCAAGTGCAGGGCAAAATGGTAAGGCTCAGGTTTAATTTCTAAGTGGATCTCTTTAAATAACATCTTTATTGTAGATTTCTTTCAGCATAAATATTCTAGAACTGATCCTAAATTAATAGTCCTAATGCCTAATACTTGCATATGCTTTTTGGAGGAATTTCACCTGCAGAGGACTCACAGTACTAACCCCTAAATTTCTGAAAATATGCTTAAAAAGCACTGCACTTTTCTGTAGACAGCACATCTTGACAGTTTAGGTGATGACTGCTCAGTTATACCGGAAAAAAATCAGATAAGCAGATTTTAGCACATTTACCATGTCTTTTAACTTCATCTGACACTGTTTGGTTGGAGGATGAGAGAAGTATATTTTTATATCCCATGGGAGTTACTTTATGATGACTCTTTCAAGGTGAATATTGGCATTTATTTAGCCTGAGCAGAAAATAAAAAAGAACATATAGGAGCATGAATGTAGAAACACCAGAGTCAGCAAAGAGTCATTTATTTTGTTGCTTTGAATTGCTATACCTCAAACATAGCTAAATCTAAGTTAATTTAAAGTTTCTCCTGAGAAATTCATATCAAATTAAAGTGTTTCTCTGCAGTGATGACAAGAGCAGGGAATACATCTGAATTTCCTCCAAATTATGGTCTATTTTTACAGTCTCATAAGATTTCCCTTTGTGGATCCTATTCTGCAGTCTTTGAAAGAAAATTAATTTAACTAATGACAACTTAGAGTAAAGCATCAATCAAAGAAGAGAGAAATGGAATGACAACAGCAGAAGAGAAAGGCTTAGTAAAAGAAAGAAAGAAAGAAAGAAAGAAAGAAAGAAAGAAAGACCATTTTCCATGGGTACACACCCATCCCATTTCATCCTCGTTGTTATCTCATATAGGGGAACTAGATAAATAACAGTCTCCCCAAATAAACTGGATGAATATGATTAGATGGCGCTTGTGCCTTTTTTGGAAAGAGCAGCTAAGAATGTGGGATGTTAATCGCAGGAAATCACACGTGCATGTGAATGCACATGATCATCAGTATCTGCATATTCACATGAGAGCTTGTGTGTGTGTACCAGGAAACCTAAAATTATTCTTCCCCCAATCTCAGAGTAGAAATGCGCCATG
>NC_073705.1:55836027-55838527 GCF_023634085.1 Falco cherrug | reverse complement strand
ATTAATGGGGCTTTTTACTCTTGGGAAAGTCAAGACTCTTCATAACAAAACATGCACCTTAGTGGATTTTTCTCATTTTTCTTTCTGATTCGAGAGCGGTGTGATAAAGTTCTCCCTGTGACCTGATATGCAGCATGGTTAAACTGTATACAGATAGTTAATGCGCCAGTTCCCGCCCCCCTCCCTTAAAAACCACTGTTCAGGAATCAAAATTTGAATATAGCTGTAAAGTAATAAAAAGAATTTCCACAAATTATAGGATCATGTGCCTCCTTCATCTCAGACAGTTGTCTTTAGTTAATTTGATTAACTCGGCTGACTTTTCGGCAACTTTGAGATGCAGGTAGGTTACACAGAAAATATAGGAGAACACGAGTGTGTGTCTTTCAGGGTTAAAAGTTAGCATTAAGTGGGTTTTTTTTGGGTTTTTTTTTTTTGGGGGGGTGTGGAGAGACGGAATTAAATAAGTTAAACCGTCCAGTGATTCAGTGATAGAGGCTTTGAAATGACTAAAGCATCCTTGCGTTGACAAACTTGCCGAAACAGCGATCGCTGTTGCCGGTTCCGTGGTGAGATGGGAAACCTCTTCCCTGCCCTCGGGCATGCCTGACCCGGGCCGGGCCGGCGGTGGGTGCGTTGGGAGGATGCGCGGGTGCGGAGGGAGGATGCGCGGGGGCTTCGGGCTGCCACGTGCCGCCCCCGCGGGGACCGGCGGCTCCGGCGCCCTCTGGCGGCCGGCGGAGGAACTGCCGCCACCGCCGCTCCCCATCACCAATACCAATGGGACCCCCCAATACTGCAAATAACCCCCGGCAAGCGGCCCCGGGGCCCTGCGTGCAGGCGGGGCTGCGGAGGAGCTGCCGGCCGAGCAGGGCAACTGCCGCGTAGGGTGCTGGCCCGTTTACACCTCGGTGTTTTGGCATAAGATGGAGTTGATGCTCTGGCGCTGTCTCCGTGGAGGGAGGCGGCAGTGGGTGTCGAGGATGCGAGCATGACTACTCTGTGTAGATTCTTATTTGTAGATTGTCCTCTTTGAAAGTTGTGCTCTAGCAAGACAAGCTAAAGTACCGGTGTCAGTGAGGCTCGCAACATCTATCAGCTGTGGGGCTGCTTGAAAAACACTTTTCTTTATACATTTTCTCTGCTGTCACTTTTGTAGCATACCTTATGCCATCTGTATATTTATGCCGCTCTCCACTCTCACACTGGGGTTTTGATAATTCTCTACCTATTTATAATTGCAGAATCATAAAATATTTTAATTTCAAGGTTAGCAATTTTCTCTTGCATACTTAATTTATAATTAGCTGGTTTATAAACCTGTTCTGCGAATATAATTTTAGTGTTGCCAAATGTTCTTCATGAATAATTAAAGGAAAATCCCTATTTATCAAATTATTAATATACCTAATAGCCTTGTTTTCATAAACAATGCATCGGAGTTGAATTTAAAGCGCACCTCGCGGGGGGCGCGGGGGGCCGTGTTCCCACCGCGGTGGAAGCCCTCCCCACGGGCCTGCACAGAGAGCCACTTGTCTGGCACTGGTGTCGCAGCCCCGACCTGCTTCTCTCCCACAAAAGCCAAGGTATCAGTAGCTGCGCAAACACAATACCCATTCAACAAGGTTGCTTTACTTCGGCAGTCTTCGGAACAATGTTATTATTTGTCTCCCTATACTACACCGCATGTTTTCAGGGAAGCCAGCGGCTGAAACCCTGCTATTTAAAAGCTTAAAACAATCTTTTAGTATAATCCTCGTCCATTAGGTGCTTTCTGCCCTTAAAAGCAAGAGGAAGCAAGAGTAACTTTTAAATACGTGTTTAGTCCAGACTATAAAGAGGCATTAGGAAGTAACTTGGAGGAGCTGTTTTCTTTCTCGCATGTAAACACTGAAAACAGTAATAAAAAGTAATGTATGGTATTTCAGGGAATGGATTTTTTCTCCCTGCAGCTATTCTAAATTTTATTAATTTGCAAGGCACACTTGTACCTCGTTGCATGTATCAGGATTCTGTTGTGGTTTGGTTTAGGGGAGAAATATGCATGCACGCACGCATGTGGATGCATGGGCGTGCCTGTATGTGTATGTATATATACGTAGATATATATATATATATAAAAAATATCTCAAGTACCTTTCTTAGTTTGGAAATCGTGAAATCTATTTGTAAGTCACATGTACTAAAATAGCCAGTGAAGGCAGGTTGCTAATTCGAAACTATTCATTTAAAACAAAACTTATGGTGTGTATCACCAAACAGTTTATATTGAGTGTTCTCGCTACTTCCCTGCTGTGCACTTTAAGGACCGAATATATATCAAGAGTATGTGAGCAAATAGCATCAACAGTGTTAACCTATTTTGTGTTTGCTTATTACAATTCGCTGGGTTTACAGTCAACACTATGAAAGGAGATCAGGCCCAGAGCTCTTCTATTCTTGGGGCTGGCATGTATAAGCACACTAGCCATGTGTGTGTGACTCCATGTGTATGATTCAT
>NC_073705.1:55821027-55828527 GCF_023634085.1 Falco cherrug | reverse complement strand
AAGGTTAAGAAGAGGTGAAAAGGATGAAAAGGCACTTGCAGGGTTTAAAAAAATCTTCGATGGAAAAAACATCTTTCATATCACAAAAAAAGTCTCCTGTAGGTTGTTATGTGCATAAGGTGGAGGCTTAAGAGCAGACACATTTGCAGATGAACTGCTTTTACTAGCTTCTCCGAGACATGACATTTGTTCAGAAGATTAGCCAGGTTGTAATGTGTAGCATAATTGCACTGTGCGGATGTCCCAGAAGTGAAAACCTAATTGCTTGACAGGCCTATAACTTTGTGGTACGCTCTCACCTTGTTAGGTCCTTTTCTGATGCAGTTCAAATGAAGTCTGGCCGCAGGTGTGCCTAATTTACCTCGCAACAGAACGTGTTGAGTTTAATTGCACAGTGGTTGTTAGGAAAAATTGGTGGGTGGAATATCAAGTGACTTACTGTACGCGGATGGCAGATGGGCGTTGAGAGGCATCGTGAGCTAAGTGTATAGGTGAGGTGAGTTAATAAAAGATGTAAATTTTATCTTAAAATAGTGAAGTCTTGTGGTAGGTAATACATTTTAATTAAGATGGTAGCAGTCCCCATTCTAGCAGCGTGAAAAAAATCAAAGCAAAGGAACATCACAAAGACTGCATTTTTCTCCATATCAGTATTTTAGAAGCAGCTTAGTATGTTTAGGAAGTCTGTTCTGCAAGACTGTTTTATTAAAAAAGACTCCAGTGTGTGCGCACAATACAAAATACAGCAGGGCAAGCCAAATCTTGAAAGGCTTGCATTCTCATTCTGCTGGTAGCAACGAAGTTTGAGACTTGACCAAACGGAGCTCTGATCCAGCTCCTTGCTTCTTGCTGTGTCACAGACATCTTGTCTCAGGAGCACAGGGCTCGCAGAGCAAGCACCTGGCCCTGTTCTCTCTCTGGTAAAGATGGATTCCTAACACCCACGGTCCTTGTTGGTCAGCTGAGAGGAACGACCAAGTCAGTCATCTTCTCCTGGCAAGGTGTGGGAAACGCCCTGCCTGGGAACATGGTTGTTAACTTACGTTGACTTCCTCTGAAAAACCTGTGTCGATGCCACCTGTGCACCATCAGCTCTCTGAAAACACAGATTAAAAGAATGAAATGAAATATCTCAGTATCAAGGAATGTAGCAGAGCTGAAATATGAGTACTGCTTGTGTTCGCCCCAGCCTTGTGGCTTCAATATTTAGCCCAGTCCTCAGGATCATCCTAGCAAATTTGAAGATGACCAGTTCCGCCAAGCATGGGTCCTTTTCACCGAATAATTAAACAAATACCGGTTCCAGTTGACGTTTAGTGAAAAGGTGCTTTAATGGCCCTTTTCTTTTGGACATGATGTGAGCTCTCTTTATAGAAACAATTCATCATGAATGCTTGACGTTAAAAACAACCCACGAGGAGCAATACTTAGCATTCCTAGTGCACAATTCATTGGAGAATTTCCGAGCAATTTACAAACATTAGCTCAATAAGCCTCACAACACCCATTTAAGATCAGAAAAAAAAATAATAAATAAGATACTCCTCTTCAGCCTGGCTGTGGCACTAAGGAGCTATAAAGCTGGAGACTCGCCCCAGCTCCTGACTCCCCAGTGCCTGGTGGTCCTGTGCTGATGTCGGCATCAGCTGGTCCTTGCACATCATTGCAGTCTGTGCAGCAGAAGGTGTACAAAAAATTAATAGAGACATGACAGAAATGCCATTAAGTTTAGCTTATACTCAGCTGATCTGGAGATCAAAAGTATCGTGGAAAAAAAACAACCCCAAACCCAAGGCAGATAAAACTCAGGTGAGGGTGTGACTAACAAAGATGCAGTTTTGTGGAGTCATTGATAGTGTCTCTTCAACACTGTCCAGAAAACCTGAGTTCAGTTGAGGATCTGAGCTAGAAGATCATGTCAACCACAGCAGAAATCCAGCTCTCTTCCAGCTCAACAGCTAAAAGTCTTTTACAGATTTTGCGATAGGAAGTTTTAGAGCACCGTGCATTCAGCTGAACTGACAGCATTGATTTATTTATGTACAGTTTCAGTAAACCTAATCGTTTCCCTACTTGCTTCTGATAGAGATCGCTCCTTCAGCTTTAGCATCCCGTATTAAGATTAGGGTCCTGCGCAAGTTTGAACTGAAAATGAAGAGCTGTGATTAAAAGCACCAGTTTGGGATAGGGGGAGACTCCCATAATGCTCCTGTCCGAACCTTGAAGGTCTGCAGGAGCAAGTGCGATGTGGTGCAGCCGTGATTGTACTTTCTATTGGCTGCAGTTGGGCTGTGTTGGATGCTGAAGAAGGGAAGAAGGGCCTGGTTTGCCTCCTGCCAGGAATGCTGTTGGCACACAGAAACTTCTGTGAAGCATATACAGTGAGAATAGCCACAGTCACTTTGTAAAGATTGGCATCAATAAATAATAGCTGTTCATATTCTAAGTGTAAAAGCTCTGCCTAACCTCACTATTCAACTTGTATGAAGTTGGGCAGCACAACTGGACTGGAGCATCTGAGAAACTCGGGGTGAGGAGAAAGTCCTGAGCCTTGCTAGTCGTTAGCTGTCAGCCATTAGCCACAAAGCAGACCCACAGAACATTTTTTTAATTATGAAGCATGAAAACACACCTACATAAAGAAAAGAGACTGCGTTAGGCTGTGAACATCCTCCTGTGCCAGGGCAGGATGGTGAGGGTCCCCCCATCCTGCATAGCCTGCAGGGTACAGACTTCCCATATCAGCTCATTGCTCCAGTACAGGAGGGTGACATAAAGGAGTTTGCATCTTCCCAAGCTTTTCCCCTTTCTAAAAGTGCATGCTGTGTTCCCAGGAGGCAGTGTTGCTACAAAAACAGTTTGTGGGGAGATGCCTAGATGATAAGGGTTAGTCCTAAATAATTGCTGGTTGCCACTCAGCAAAAATAAGCTGGCTTTCCATCCCCGGGTAGAGTGACTCCTTACAGTTAAAGGCTGGCAAAGGTTGAAGAGGTCGTAAGACAGAGCCTAATTTGCCATGTTCCTTTCCTTTCAAAAACAATGAGGGAACTGGGGCCTTGCCGGTGGGCAGATCCTGCCTGGATCTCCCTGGAGTCAGCAGGAGTTGGATCGAGTCCCTTTGAATAGCGAGAGTTTCCAAACCGGAGGCAAAGCCAAGTGTTTTTCAGAAGATTGATCATTCATTACCTTGGAATTTTCGACATAGAGGTCATTACTGCTAATATAAGTTGTGAAAAAAATAAAACGTATTAAAAAAATAAAGACAAATTCTCATCTGGTGTAAGTCATTGCCTTTGAATTTAATGAGTCATTGAAATCAACTTTCCCACACCGAGCTAAGGATATGGCCTGGAGTCAATACATTTGTAGTTGTTGAAAAATTAAAAATATAAATTTGCCTTTCCCTGGCAATAATGTTCTGTTTATGACAGAGATCTCATGCTTTAAAATAAGTTCATTAACTAATGGGAAAGTAATATTTCACTACCAGTAATCTTTTGGGTATAACTATTTATGATTAAATTTTATTAAACTTTTTAAAAATTGGATTTACATTTTGATGAATCTAATAGATTTCAATTTTGTATCTTTATAGATTCTTTCTAAAGTTTTTCCTCAAGTGCAATCAGAACTGTTTGAAGAATGCAGGCAACCCGCGAGACATGCGAAGATTCCAGGTACAGATGCCTCTTAAAGAATAAACGCTATGTGAAAGACTTACTCACATCTTCATCTTGAACTCTTTTTTTATGAAAACCCAGTAGCAGTGCTCCTACTTAGTGTAGTTCCAGTGCTGCGTGCCTTTAAAAAACCCGTGCTGTTGGTGTTTTATGTTTCCCCCACAAATTTGAATGGTGGTTCTTGGGACTTGCCGAGTTCGGCAGTGGACTGTAATGGATGAATGCTGATGCCAGTGGGTCTCTCCTCAGGACGTAATTCCCCAGCTTTCCTTCACGCTAGCAGCTTGCGTTGTAGTGTGGTGTATGCTCAGAGGGGGAGGGGTTTTACCTATGTAGACTGAGTAGCGTTATCTTACTAACAGACATGACCGTGGAGCGCAGTGAAGTTTGGATCTCACACAGGGGTTTTTCCTATTCACAACTTGTAAATCCAGCAGTGGTGGTCCAACCCACATATCTTTATTCCAATTGTGTTAGAAAATGTTTAATACTTCACTTTCTCCTTACAGCTTTTGAAATATCCTGTAGTGAATCATAACACTACAGAGACAGCTGACATGATGGACAAATGATTTCCTCCATATTTGGGGTCATTTGAAATACTTGTTAGGAAATATATGCCTTTTATTTCCAAATACTTCAGAGTGATTCATATTTGAGACTAATAATAAAGTAGTATTGACATGTTCAAAACTTTCTTATTTTTGAGAAGCATAACTTGTGGTTAAAGTTGATAGCAAAACATGTGACATCTGTTTTCATGCACAGCCAACCAACCGGCGAAGCCAGCACCCTTGAGCCAGCCAACAGAAAAGATCTGTAGCTGGAAAAAATATTTCTTCAAAACAATTGAGCCAAGCTTCCATTTTTCATGCATCTCAGCTTCACGTGGCATTGGTGATATTGATCCATCTGAACAGAACAGAAGGTCAAACCTGGAATGAGTGGAAATGTCCTCTTTGTCTCACCGATGACTAAATGAAGCATCAGTCATGAGTGATCTTGTGGTCGACAATGGAGCCAGTAGGCACTAGAAAGACTTTCCTGGGTCTCTTTAGCTAATCTTCCTGCCTCTCAGAAGGTTTAACTGGACTTAACAGTATGTCAGATCTTGAACAATATTTTTAACTGGTTTCACTGTCTCCGCACCTTTCTTTAGGTGCACTGCAGGAATAAGCCGATATAACAAAGCATAGCATGTCTACTCTCTTTTGCTGAACTACGGTATTTTCCCTTGGTGACTGACCTATATATACATGACAGAACAAAAATAGTTGTCATTTTTATGTACACCTTTCTCTGTCTTTTTAATACACCGTGTTCTAGGAAACAAATCCAGAAACCTTTGCTGAAAATCACACTTGTGTGTTTTGCAATATTTCTTAAAGTCTCGGAATCTTATTGAAATTGAAAGCAGATAGCCCAGTGGCTTGGCAGCAGCTCTGCGGCCGAGGTGAGTGTGCAACCTCAGCACTCTCCGAAGTGGATGTTGACAGGAGCGAAAGTGTCCACTTCTGGGAGGAGAAAGATAGGGAAGCAGAGCAGCCTGGCAGAGAACTGCCCTCGGGCTGTTCTAAAGGGTACCGCAGATGGCTGTCTCAAAGGAGGCAGGATACACAGAAAAGGTGCTGTGATAGCTGAAAGCTAATTATGGGTTGTGAATAAGAAACAGGATCAGAGGTGATCCAAAACACAGAAGCAGACAAGAATTTTCTTCTGATGCCTTGGACCAGCTCTGTGCAAAAGGAGGCTAGTTTTCCCCCTTCCATTTCTGTTTGTTAAGCGTTTGGGTATAGGAGCTGGCGTGAGAACCCCGGCAGTCGTTTCTGTTATATCCAAAAGTACAATAAATGGAAGGAGAACGCTAAGATTTGTACCAGCTTTTACTGCCGTCACGGCAAGGGCTGATAGGGCCTAACCTAGCCACTGACTTTAAGGACTCTACTGATGGTAAACCCCAAAGAAAATGCTGCGGTGATTACTTCATTTAGAAAACCTGGAACCGACCCCACAGGGCCCATGCTGGAGTATTTAAATAAGATGTAAATGTCTGTCTGGGATAATAGCGATCGACCTACGAAGCCGTGTTCCCCGCAAACACGGGCGCATCTCACGGTTTCCTCTTTGGCTTGTGTTCATGCGGTATCATTTCCGGAAGGAGTTTCACAACTCCATTGTGTAGGTGTTTTTATCGGGAAGGTTGTGCGTTTTGCATATGTTCCTTTTCCATTTTCTACTGAGAAGCAGCTGGAAGCCAAAGAAGGCCCTATCCATCATCTCTTCTATGGCCGGACTCTGAACCTGGACACAAGAATAGGAGCCTTTCACTCAAAAATAAAGGAGGAAATTCCATTGACATACCAGGGTCAATCACCATCCAAATGAACTTGAGAAGGGATACTTTTCATGGATTGAAAACACTTTCACTATTCATATTCAAGTCGGTCTTTTCAGATGCAAAAAAGTTCATTATCAGACATTAAATGTAATTGTAAAACTGACCTGGAGATCATTTACTGAAGAAAAAATGGGGAGTTACCATAGTTCTTGATTTATTAAGCTTTTTTTTTATTTGGAATCCTCACAACCCTTCATTTGAAGACAGTCTCAAGTGAACAAATTTTAATTAGATAAACTATCTAATCAATATATCAACAGATCAATCAAAACAGCAGCTTTTAAAATGAGTGGCTAGAGGGGTGTTTCTGAAACTAATGGCTAGAAGAATATTTCCCTGAATTGAATTCATTTGTTAGCATAATAGGAGATTAAACTCTAATTAGTGTAGCAGGTTCTGAAGAGAAACAATTGTGAGTTAAAAATCACCAGTGTTAGCCACATAAACAAAGATGTATTCATAGTTGTCACTCACTTCATTTAAAGTGAAAAGTAGCAGGCTGTGGTGGTGTTTTGTCTCAAAAGAAGATCTGATTCTGTATCTATGTTTGCGAAAGTATGCAGGATTTTTTAAATTTTGGGTTTTGTTTTCTCTTTCAGGTTGTTGTATCAACAACAGTCAATGTGGATGGCCACGTGCTGGCTGTCTCAGACAACATGTTTGTACACAACAATTCCAAACACGGGAGGCGGGCTCGCCGCCTTGACCCCTCAGAAGGTACGGCCCCTTCTTATCTGGAAAATGGTAGGCACACATTTACATGTCTTTTTTTATTTGCAATGCTTTTTTTTTTTTTTTTTCCCACCATACTTTATGTTGATACACTACTAAGTTTACTTTTACATCATTTCTTCTCGCATCCATCAAACCACCCATTAAAAAAGTCCCTTAGTATTTCTCAGCCCTTGTCAACTAGAATACGGGCACTTCTGAATTTGCTTCTGACTTCTTTCCTTATTTAATACTTAGAGTTTTGCAGTCACAACCAATTTTTCATCTTTTTCTTTTTTTTTTTTTTTTTTTTTTCAGTCTTGTTTTGCTTGCAGCTTTTTCTTGCTATTTAATTTGACTTGATTTTATTTTGGCTTGTCATATTCCTTGATCCAGAGGTACAGTCTCAGGTTATGTATGCAAGTTTAAGTGGATGGTAAAAACATGACCGAATCTGTAAAGAATTTACTGTGAGGTCAATTTCCTGTGGCTGGGCCTTACTGCAGATTACGGCAGGAGGGGGTTTGTATGAGAAAAACAGCATAAAATGTTTTTCTTCAGACTGACTCAATGTGATTGACTTCTTGCCTGAACTGCTAAAAGAAGATAGTCTGAGATGAAGAAGAGAATGGAAAGTGTCTCTGAAAATCCAGAATTGTGAAATACTATCTTTGTGGAGCCCATCAGCCTCCGAATCACTTGCACACAATT
>NC_073705.1:55811027-55816027 GCF_023634085.1 Falco cherrug | reverse complement strand
AACCCAACCCAATTAGCTGCTTATGAGGAATCGAAATTCAGAGCATTTGCTCTTCCATCTCCCTCAACAACCTTTTGATTGACTCTGCTTAGATCTGTACAGCAAAGCAGATAAATCGACATGCCACATGCATGCGATGCTTAATCATTTGTAATAGCCATATTTGCCCTGACATACAATTTGCTATATCAAGCCAGTTTTTTCTTGCTCACCAGTGTTCTGCTGCTTGGTCTTTGCTTTATAAAACATTTAATAGTTTGCTTTAAATACATCAACATGCTGATATATGATTGCCCTTTGTATGCCTCCTTGAGAAATCATGCACTTTCCTTCTGTTGTGCTTTGCATGGTTTGTCATTGGTGAAGAGATCTCTTGTCGGGAAAGAAGGGGTATTAAGGTCTTGATTTTCTGTCTTGTACAAGCAGCTACTCCGTGCATAAAGGCCATCAGTCCTAGTGAAGGCTGGACTACTGGTGGGGCTACTGTCATCATAATCGGAGACAACTTCTTTGATGGCTTACAAGTCGTATTTGGAACTATGTTGGTCTGGAGTGAGGTAAGCTATCTAAATTGGTGGGCTTTGAACTGTAACATTTTTCCATGAATGATTTTAACAAGCTGTCAATAGGCTATTGACATGAGGTATCATGAGATTTTGTTTCACGGTGCCTTTTTAACCATGAATTCACATGTGACAATTGACTACACGGCGAGAAATATACTTGAGGCACATCATGGCCCTCTAGTGGAAGACTTGCTGTAGGAGGTCTCCCAGTACAATTGGACAATTAGTGTTAAAATTACTAGAAGTAGCCTTAAGGAGACATATGGAGGCAATTTTCATATGAATGATGCCCTGTGGCCTTTCCTGCAAACGAAAACCAAGGATCATTTACAGAGCTTTTTCTTAACAAAACTTGTAGAACCCATATCTTTGAATGTGACGGCAAGAAGGGAGAATTTTGAGACGATGAGTCCGATTGAAAGTAATTTTTGTAATTGTGTAAACTGGCTGGCATCAGTCTTATCAGTGCCATCTTGATTTAAGGTATGTTTTCTGTACGATTTTTATAGCTGATAACACCCCACGCCATCAGAGTTCAAACACCACCACGGCACATTCCAGGAGTTGTTGAAGTAACTCTCTCCTACAAATCCAAACAGTTCTGCAAAGGTGCTCCTGGCCGATTCGTCTACACTGGTAAGTGTACGGTTTCCTTACTCTTTTTGGGATAACAGCTCCTGTCTCTTATGGCCATACAGACAGTGCAAAGCGTGAATATTTACACTGCTGTTAAAAAATAGGATGTGTCTTGCAGGAAATTTAACTGGTGGTAGCTGGACCTCAAAATACCTGTTCGTATGGGCACCCAGAAGCTCTGGTGCCTATCCAAGCCTCTTGGGTCTCGAAAATGTCTCAATGTCTCATGGGATCAAGCTCTTTCACAAGATGCCTGTCACTTCCTGTTTTCATTTTGGCCAGAAATAGATTAACAACGGTATTTCCTACCCTTCTCCAGCCAGAAAAAGGAGTTAAGAAGTATTCAGTGATGAAAAATATTTTTCAGACTCTCTATCCAAACTTCTTGAACTTCCCTAAACGTTCAGTTGAAGTTTCAGGCACCAGTTCAAGTAGCTGTTTCTGGATCCAAATAACTTTATCCAACCTTACTCACAATCTGGCACTCAAAATTCTTTCAGACCTGAAACTTGGGATGCAAACTCACGAGCCTGCGAATGATTTATTTGTGCCAATTCTTTTAAATACATTTGATTTGAATTTACAAGAGCACAAGAAAAAGTCGGAACTGCGTGGTTTCCAATGGTTTTAATATGAAATCTCTTACTTTGGGATGAAGTATTGCTGGCTTTTTATCTAAAATGTGTATTACAGTTTTTCTGGCATTTAAGAATGAATTTAACTGAGGTGCTGGGAGGGGAAAGGGAGAAATAGCAATTTAATTTACTGTACTTTCGGATGAGGATTCTAGGTAATAAATCTGATCTGATGAATCAATCTCTCTTTTGAAAACAAAGAGCCTTTAACTGTTTACTCGACAGACTGCAGGGATTCGGGGAGAGTTCTAGCTGCTTACTGGGTAGATAATGCAGATTACAGATGATGTGCAGATGATGTGCATTTTGATGAATATTTTCCCACTAGGCTGCAACTGTTTCTATCTATTAATTTAGATCTAATGGGAAAAGTGTGTTCCTGGGTAGTTTTCAGCTAGGACGTTTTAAACAGTTAACGCATCGTGGATATGTTTTTCTGTCTGCCTAAGATCTATCACTGAAATGAACTTTTAAGTGAAGGTAGCATCTGAGATTCCTATCTTCCATCCGTCCCCAAAGAAATCACAACCTGAGCAAAACCAATGCTCGCATTCACACCTGGGTGCCTCACTTCTGGCTGACAAGGGAGAGACTATTTACATTTTCTTGATCATCCTGATTGGATTTTTACCAGCGCTACCAAATGGGATGGTAGTGACCACGGTGGTTTTGGTGCTGGCGATGTATCTTGAAAGCCAATGTTGTGTTGTAGTCGGCTGCAAAGGTGGGAACCGCAGGTGGGGCTGCACGCCGTCGCAGTTGCAGGCTTAAAAATGCTGTTATGAATGTAGCCCATGCAAAGCTACAGCAGAGTGTCCTGACAAGTATGACTAGCTAAGATAAGTGTTCAGCAAAATAAAAAATGAATGAATTAAGACCTTTAGACTAAGTTCCAGCTATTTTAGCTGTTGCGGGCTGGTGCAGTTCCATCGCACACAGGGAAGCGCTGCAGATTTGAACCAGATGACAGTCTGGCGCTCAGTGCAGGAGCCTGGAATTTTGAAGTGCTCGATAGTAGTGTCTCTAACTGATTTTTTAGGTGCTGATTTTGCAAATTGGGCAAATTTTTGCTGTTTTGAACTTCCTTCTAATGCACAAATGCAAGTATGTATGAAACTGGAAGGAAAAGCCATTCGTTTCTTCTTTCCAGGGGTCATTTTTTGTCTCTGTCACCAAGTAAAGATGTCCAAAAGAATGGTGAGAATGTCAGGAGCTTCTCTTGCTGGAAGAAAATCGTAATAAAGTTACACTACCAACAACACTTTAACAGGAATATATATTTAAAACACCTTTTGAGGGAAACGAAAGCCTATATGCCAGCAATAAGAAAATAAAAAGATAAAGCCAGCGTCTGCCTGACCGAGAAACTTCTGCCTGCTTTGCTTTATCCTGAAGTGATAGGGTGACTGAGATAGTCTTCGGAAATTACAGCTGCCATTGAGAGTGAAGCCAAGCCTCACTGTATTTCAGAAAACGAAAATGATGTAGCCCTAGAGGAGGGAGGGGCTGGATCCCCAGGGCATCTGTTTCCCATCAGTGTCCCACCATGCTTGCAGTCTGGCTTGGCACTCTAACATTTAACCTTCCCAGCATGAGGTAGACCATAGGGCAACAAGGCTGCAGAATAATGAAACAAGAGTGTAGTGTGGTGTACAAAGCCTTTGTGAGCAGAGAAGTTGAGACATTAAATGATCAGGGTACAGAGATATGAAAGTTCCAGATTTTTCTGAAAAGCCCCCATTAATCTCACGCAGAAGCAAGAGCACGCCGTCTCTCAGCAGGCAAAGGCAAGGCCTTTCCCTATCTATCCATGCCTTTTTGCCCGCTGCTTTCAACTATTATAAAGATACAATTACCTTGGGAGATTGTGGCAGTTCAGTTGATTAGCACGGTGAATTAAAAGAATGAGTCACAAATGACATGTCCAGCTCTTCTCTACTAGTCCTTTGTATTCCCAGTGTACCTCACCCCTGTTGTAAGAAGGTCAAAAATTAGAGAGAGATAACAATTTTCAAGCAGCTAGCACTTAGGAGCAGAATTAACAATCATTCTGTATGTAATTGCCAGTTAATAGTAAATTGCCTTCTAGACTGTAAAATGCAATATAAACTGGTGGGCACCTAAAATTAAATTAATGGGGTATTTGCTGCATTTAAAAGTGAATAGTGCAAATTGATAACTGGGTACAATACTTGTTTTAATACATATCGAACAGTATGTTGTTTGCTTGTTTAATAATAATTTTAAAAGTACTACCTGAAAAATTCTTTATCTTTCTGGGTAAATCAAGTGGTTTGTGCAGGTTCTAGCCATGATTTTGCTGGTAAAGTCTTCCAGGTTTCTAAATTAAATATCAGAGATTATTTTTTAATTAGAGTATAAGCACTGCAGTGTTATTTGATTATGGCAAATTGTGATTTGTATGCTTCTGAATGAAATTATGTTACAGATAAAATTGCACCTTGATACACATATTTTAAGCTCTGTAGATTCTGTTGGTTTACTTTAAGATGAGCAGCAGTACTGTATTTACAATGTATTTGTGCCACCGCGTTACTGTTTTCTCTGAGCCTGTATTTTGCATAATGATTTCCTAGCAAATAAAGGAAGTGTAGTCTGACCCCGCGTATGTTAAAATAGTTTCAAAGAGTGCTGCTTGGCACTTGGAACTTTTAATGCTAACTGCTCTCACCCTAATGCTTCTGTTGCACACCCTGATTTTGATAACTTCTTTTGCTCAGTTAAAGAAATGACCTGAACTGTCAGGAGACCAGAGATCATTTGCAGTAGACTGTACCCAGTTGCTGTACAAGGTATTGGCATTCGATTGCAAACATGTCCAAAGCAGACGTAGAGAAAGCGTGAATGTTGAATACATGGAACCATTCCCAGGTCTGCAATGCATTTGCTAGATGTGAACATAGAAATGATTATTTTGCACAAAGACTTGCATTCAATTTTAAGCTTATGAAACCATTACTCAACCAGTAATCGCTCACAGTTTGTGTTCCTTCTGATAGAGTATTTATGTTGAAGAAGTACGGCCGGGCTCTAAGGCTGGCACAGCACCAAGGGGGGGAAGCCCTCCTTAGTCACTACATTGTCCAGATTTTTCAGTTTGGCTCGGTTTTGCCTCGGTATGGAGACCTCGGCTTTGGCTGGG
>NC_073705.1:55803527-55808527 GCF_023634085.1 Falco cherrug | reverse complement strand
AAGATATTTTGGGTGTCCACTATTATTTATATTTTTTGATAATTTCAGGACATTGTCCATTATGTAGCTTCTTAACGAAACCTAATGTTTCTAAAAAAATTTTCAAGCCCATTTCGTACACATACGGAATACAGATATTTCCACAAGAGTTGTTAGTCAATGTAGCTGTTATTCACAGGCTGAATATAAATTACTGTAGATGACTATTGATTTTTAAATACACAAACTTTCATTGAAACCATGCAAAGTTACATGATTAGAAAAACGCTGTGGTAGATGTGGTGTTCCTCATCTGATGTTTGTTGAAGGTCAGTTGATGCTGATCCCCGACATAGGCTGCCAGTTTGGAGCAGTACGTGCTCCTTGTCATGGATGTCCACTGGCTGTGGTCGTGCAAGTAGAGCAAGCTGATGGAGGGATTCAGATAGCTATGCTAGCAATCCACGCTTTCAGAATTTATTTTTTTATCCTTGTCTTTCATAAGCTTGAAAGCTGCAGTCTAGGACTGGAAAGTTTTATATTTTAATTACATAATTTCCAATATATAGAAATATTAAGGGGGAAAATAAAGGAATTTTTTTTTTTGACACAATCTTGAGAATATCTCCTTAAATATGGATGTGCAGTATGGCTCCTCAGAAAACTTTTTTTAACCTTCTTAGATACCTGAGTAAAAACATTCAGTATTTTCAGGTTTCTCTAAGCTAAATAATTTTAGTATACAAAACTATTTTTATTTTGTACTATGTAAATATTTTTAAATCATCATTGAAAACTAAACTAATAGTTTTACAGAATTCTGAACAATGAGTATGCTAATTACAAGGGCTTTCTTTCTATTTTTAAAGTTGCAACATCCGCTGTGCTTAAGCATTTAATAAAGCCTTTTTATAGACTCATTGAATTCAGTTACTTATTTGACGTATTTTTCCCAATATCTACAGGTAATACAGAGATCTCGCAACTTTGAGTCAGATATATTTTTGTTTAAAATGATTATATGACAGAGGAATATTGTCCTAAAAGCTATTAGACGATATTAAGGATCTGATTGTAAGTCCCATTTGTCTAAATATTACATTAAAATATTATGGTATTACATTCTTACGCTGGGTGATTGCCACCAAATATAAACGGAGAGAAGTTGTGCAGAATACCAGCTCTTACAAGATGTTTGCTGAAGCATCATAGATTTCATATCGTTCTGAGGTGGATAAATGCCTTTGAAGAGCTAAGCCAGTGAAGACAGGCAAATGATCAGATTTTCCATTTGCTGTGAGCAAGCAGCATTTTCAGCAGAGTACCTGAAATTCTTGTATTTCAGAAGAATTGTAGCATTTGGTTGTGCACCCTCCGCACAGAGAGCACAGACAGCTGCTCCAGGTTTCTATGGCAGCTGATGCACATCACCTCCATCAGCTATTTGGGAAGGGCTGGATGCAGCATCTTATAACCCAGCGATGTGGCACAGGGCTGGTTCTTTCAGCCAGGAGAAATTTCTGTGCTTGCAGGCTCCAGGAGCAGAATTCCAGCATAATTCTCTGAAGTGTGTGTGTGTGTGAGCAAGAGGAAGGAGGTGGATGGACCCATACAGACCCATCTGTAAGAAGGAGGTATTTATTCAGCTATGAGGCCTAGCAGAAGAATAAACTCCCAAATAACATCACAAATATAAAAAAAGATGCAAGCCCACTTTATTTCAGTAAAATGTACCTTGGAGTGTTAAATAGTTGAAATATAATGTTTTGCTGCTTTGATGTAGTAGCACAGTAGTGAAACCCTTTACCAAATCAGCAATGTGCCTTATTTTTTGGAGTAGAATATTTTGTCGTGTTAGTTGTATCATCATAAAATGCTACATTTTATTATAGTTACGTATGTATTAGGCTCTGGTACTTCCTTGGCATGATCGAAGCATTTAGGATTTGATATACAGATGCCCTTTCACTCTTCACTGCAGTACTGCCAAGTCCTTCCCTTGAAAGCTCCATGCCAATAACTGGTAAGGTCAAAGAATCACAGAATGGTTTGGGTTGGAAGGGACCTTAAAGACCACCAGCTCCAACCCCCTGCCACGGGCAGGGACCCCTCCCATCAGACCAGGCTGCGCCAAGCCCTGTCCAGCCTGGCCTTGAGCACGGCCAGGGATGGGGCACCCACATGTTCTCTGGTCAGCCAGAGCAGAGGGGCAGAATCCCCTCCCCCGCCCTGCTGGCCACGCTGCTGGGGGTGCAGCCCAGGGCACGGGGGGCTCTCTGAGCTGTGAGTGCACATTGCCGGGCCATACTGAGCTTCTTATCCACCAACACCCCCAACCCAGTCCTTCTCCTCAGGGCTGCTTCTTACTGGTGGGATCCTTAATTTCTTAAGATGTCCTCGTTCTATACGTTTAAATCATGGTAAAGTCACAGATATATTACATGGCAAACTGTTCTCAGATTAAATGTATGATGTGGTCTGATACGGTAACTCAGTTAACCAATACACTAAGTATACTGCGGGTGGGTTTATTTTAGGTGGTTCCATGCACTGCTTCATACTTCACCTTTTAAATAAATTTTTCTAATCCAGAATCACTGACTCTTAACTATCTGTAACAGAAGCACAGGGATGTCTATGCAATACAGTGGGCTGGGTTGATGGCTTAGGATGGCCATGTCATAGGTGAGGCTCGCTTCTCCCTATAAATCCAGCCACTGTGTTGCTCTCCAGAGCCAGACACATGGACCATCTATCTGAGTACCCATCTGGTGGCTTTTGGGGGGATGCTACAGGGGAGCACGTACAAGCAGAGGGTGTATGAGGTCCTGTCCCTTGTGTACTGCCTGTGCTACTGCATTCTTCGCTCATTTTTAGTGGCACGAGGAGCACAAAGCTGGGGCGATGGTGAACACTGAGCAGGCAGGGGCACGGGTGTGGGGCTTGCACGTGAGAGCGCTTCTCACACAACTGTGCCAAACCTCATGTTGAAATTTTTGTCACCTCTCTTTGAGGAGGGTTGCTTGGTATGTAAGGGTCACTGAACCCAAAACAGAGCTTCTTCTAACCGCCCTCCTTCTGCAGCCTCCTCAGGGTGTTGCTCTGCTGGTTCCTACAGCTGCATTATGGAGAGGACTCCTGAGCACAGAGTCCCTGGGCTTTGGACACCGGGCACGTCCAGCCCTGCAGTGGGCCTCAGCCTTGCCTTGCCCCAGGCCCCGGCCGGTGCCGGTGGAGGCAGTGTGGGCAGGCGCGGTGAGGAAGATGGAGCCAGGGCATCTCTGTGCCAGGACAGCTGTGGTACCCTCCTGGTTCTGTAGTCCTACCTTGGGTTTTATGCTTAAAGTCTGCTATCTACAGGGCTTGCCCTGCCCTGGAGGAGAGCTCTCAGGAGGTCAGCACAGATGCCCATCCTCCTTCATCTTCATGGCATGTGCACAGCTATGGTGTGTGCCCAAGTCTGCTCAAACTGCCCCAGGCAACAGACTTGTGTGCCTTTTTATTGGGGCTGCCATCTTGCTTCACAGAAACTGATTTTTATTTCTCTTTTTATTCCCTTCCCCTGTTCCTTTTCTCCCTCTCCTTTTCCCTCATTCATTCATTTAAAGTAAATCTGTAGCTATTACGATGGTAATGACTTCTTTTTTTTTGGCAAACCTAAGAGCCTGAAATACAATTGTTGTCAGGAAAAGTGGAAATGCAGGCATCCTTGCAAAATTCAGGGTCATGAAGATATCAGTGCTTTACTTGTGACCGAGTGCCACCTACCAAAAGGTGTGCCAAGGAGCCAAAGCCCTGCAGTGGAACAGCCTGGAGAGACCAAGTGGTCCCTGAGCGTTGGCTGGGGTTGCTGAGTGGAAAGGCTTGGAGTGATGGGGAGGCTGAAGCCTCCCCTCAGGGGTTCCCCATCAGACACTTCTTGGCACCCCTCCTGTGGCGAGGGTGCCCCAGCCCCACTGAGCCTCCACACCCACAAAGGTGTTAGGAATGGGCTCTTGTAAATTAGGGGAGAGATTATTAGGCATATAGTGTATTTAAACCTGAATTTGCTACACATTTGTGGAAGATGCGGGTTCTTTATTTCTTCGATAGTTATCTGGCCCCACATCTTTACTTTCTTCCTTCCTCCCCTCCTTCCTCTGTTCCTTCCTTCCTTCCTGGAGGAGGAAGGTAGCGGTTGGTTTGATAGGTGACTGGAACTCGGTAGGAAGCATTTTCCCTTATTTCTTCTCTCAGGCCACTTTTTTGTACAAAATCTGTTCTGCTGGAGATGTTCTGAACCTACTCTACAAAAGACTCTGAAAGGGACAGACTATTCTTGAGCTGAGTAAATTGACATTTGTCTTCAAAGATGTAAGCCCTACAAATGAGTGTTTCTGTTTCATTGACATTCGATACACTCTTTTAGTATTTCTTTGCTAACTTCTGTATGATTTTGTGTTCCCCCCTGAAGCTTGCCCTCCCTGAGGCCAGGGCACGTGCTGTACTGCTGCACATAGCATTCCTTGGTTGATGCAGGGGTCGAAGCTAGATGCAGGGGCTCCAGTTTCATCAAGACTACAAAAGCCATAATCAAATGCATTCTTTGCGATATGTAAACAGAAGTGTTTAAATGTAATCCAGTTGTTGTTGGCAAGGATATTCTTTTGTGACAAGGCGATGGGGCTTTCCCCTTCCCTGTGGGCAGTGTTGCACCCTGGTGCCGTTATTCCCTGCCAGGTTCTCCTGAAGGGGAGGACAAGCCCTCCATCCACGCCTGCAACCAACGTCGTGAGTATCAACGCCTGGGATGGGCTTTGCTTTCCAATCAGGGGAAAAAAAAAAAAGAAAAAAGTAGTTTTCCCAATGTTAATATGAGTATTTTAAGGAAATTTCCATACCGTTATCTGATTGAGCGTAATTATTAGTTGACCTGTGAATTTTAGGCTTGTAATTGAAACAAGTGAGTGAGTGCCATTGTTTTCCTTTCTGCTATCTGAAGGAAAGCTAGGCAATTACGAGAAACCAGGGAGATAAAGACA
>NC_073705.1:55728527-55791027 GCF_023634085.1 Falco cherrug | reverse complement strand
AGGCTCGTATCTAACTTTGACTTCAAACCATAAGCAGTATTTCCCTCCAAAACAAAATACCTTCCTATCTTTGTAATACATCCACTAAATATAGCAAGAGCCCCAGGATAGCTCATGATGTGTTTTACCCACTTTGTCGGTTCCTCGTAATTATCGATGCCACTACAAACTGCCAGTGTTACACACTTCTCTTTCCTTCTTGGAATGATGGCTGCATTTAGTGAAACATAACGCAGGTTGTTTGTTTTTCTTTAGGAAGTATTACTTAAAAGAGCAGCAGACCTTGTTGAAGCCCTGTATGGGATGCCCCATAACAACCAGGTAGGTCATGAGCACAGTCTTTGTCTACACGCCTACATATGTAAATCAATACCTGCTATTTGCGAAGCTGGCAGAGCATCAGCACATTCTTTTTCTACACAGCCTGGCTTTGCCAGCCACCTTGAGGGCAGTCTGATGTGATGCGATGCTCCAAGGGAAATGCTTCATCTTCCCATTCTCTTCTCATCGCTAGTTTGCCTATCAGAAATGACAATTAAGTGTAAGGTGCCAAAAGCATAAGCAATCATTAAGGCAAGAGAATAACCTTGAACTCGGGCCAAAATATACAGTGACTAATGGGAAGTCCTAAAGAAATCTGCTCAACAGAGCGGATAAAATATACTGTACTTCGCAAACTGCTGAAAATACCTCTGCTGCCCTGGATGAATGAAATGCATGTTACAATTTTCATGTGACTTACAGCACTAAACTGTAATTTTATCTTAGTTTCTTTTTTTCTTTATACTTACCTGGGTTGCCATGAAATTGCATAGTGAGCTGGTATGTAGCAAGCAAAACAGAACGTGTAGTTGAAACAAGCAGCAAAACCCCCACCCTTACTATAATTTCACGTGAATCTCTTCCGTAAATTTTAATGTTGTTGCAGCTTGGCATATTTGCACAAATCAATTTCTTAGTTGTCAGTGCTTATTTTATGTCTTGATAGGAAATAATCCTGAAACGAGCAGCTGACATTGCTGAAGCGTTATACAGTGTGCCACGCAATCACAACCAGATCCCCACTCTAGCCAACACTCCTGCTCACACTGGCATGATGGGAGTGAACTCCTTCAGCAGCCAGCTCGCCGTTAATGTTTCCGAAACATCACAAGCAAATGACCAAGGTATGTGGGATTTCAAGAGTTAATCCTTCACGTTGTTGACTGCTTTTGGCCGGTGCCTATTAATACGCTCTGATGTCACTGCTGTGTTCTACCTCTTTTTCTCCCCATAGTCATATGTCTGATCGCGTAATGAAATGCTGTCTTTAACTTTCTCATAATATTTAATTCTTCCTGTTCTTTCGTTTACTGTTATCATAAAGCATCTCCAGCAGAAAAAAAATATTAAATTGGCAAGTGTAGAAAGCTCTTTATTATTCACAGTAAATATACAGCTTGTATGGTTTTTATAAAACAATTATGTCTAGGTATCTCCACCTGGTTTTGGAATATTTACACAGATAAATCTAATTTGATGTCTGTGATTTTAAAATACTTTGTTTATAGGCATGTGTGACATATATGTTACTAATAAAAGTAATAGTTGATTTAATTTACCTGTTGTAATTGAAAATGCATGCAGCATATTGCATTTAAAATTAATTTTGATACTAATGAAAGGAGGGAAACAGGATTATTAGATATGTTCAAACCCATATTTTTTGCTTGCAATGTAATTATTAAATTGATTGCTCAGATAGGAATGAAATGTTGTTTAAAATCCTGATTCTGCTATGTTTCCTCTTCTAAAAAGATTGTCTTTTAATGCATTTCCCAAGCTAATAAGCCTTATAAAATTCTGTACTTGATCTTGAATTAGTTCTCACTGATGGCTACACCTTATGAAAGTACGAGCTTGTTGTTAGTACAAAAATATCAATCATAAAATGAAGACCCCAAAACAGCCTTTTAAAGTAAATCACTGCAACAAAAAAGTTTTTCTTGTCAGCTATGGCATTTGAAGGTCTGGAGAGGCTGAAAGTACATGCAGTGTGTTGGTACAAAGCGGGACTCGAGCCTGTTGATAATTGCTCCTAAAGACAAACGTGAAGGCACCTGACACAGCTGGATCGAAGAGAGCTTTTGTTGGCTGTCTGTGCTAAGAGGAGAGACAACATAGAGTGCTCGCAGATGATTTAAGTAGGGTTGGCGTGATAAGGTTATCTCAAACTGCAAGAGTTGATAGGGCAGTAAGAGACAACTTAGAGCAAAGCTGTGCAATCAATTAAAACTGTGTAATATATGCTGCATGAGGAAACCCCCCAGCCCTAAGTCTATATTATAAAATAACATTATTTTTTTGGGGTGGGGGGGTTTCTAACACAGTAGGTTACAGTCGCAACACAAGCAGTGTTTCCCCGCGAGGATATGTTCCCAGC
Source organism: Falco cherrug (assembly GCF_023634085.1). Lineage (NCBI taxonomy): Eukaryota > Metazoa > Chordata > Aves > Falconiformes > Falconidae > Falco > Falco cherrug. The sequence continues at coordinate 55,788,605 of NC_073705.1, read as the reverse complement.
AGTACTCCTCAGCAGTCCAATTACAACACAGTCAGCAATAGCATGAATGGATATGGCAATGCCGGCATGCCCAATCTAGGTGTACCAGGTTCCCCTGGATTTCTTAATGGCTCCTCAGCTAACTCTCCTTATGGCAGTAAGTGTCTATTTTTGGTAACACATCATCATATAGATTCATATTTACTACAAAATCAAATACTTGCATTGTTTTGATTTCCTATATTGTGAGCTACTGGATAAAAGGAGGGGTGACTCTGGAGGCTGGACATAAAAATGAATATAATAAATTGATCTGTTTGTGCCATAATACAATCTCAGATAGAAAAAAAAAATTGGACTGCGCAATTTGTAACAGAAGTCCAACACAAAAGAGTTTGCCTGTTATCCAGAGAGTGGCCAAGCCAAGGCATTTCATTTTTTTTTTTTTTATATATATTTTTTTATATATATATATATATATCTATATATATTTTAAGAGGCAAGGCCCTATCACTCTCTTTTTCCGTGTTTGCCGTGAAAACCTCAATCTGAGTCCTGATTATTTTTGCTTTATTGCAGTAGTGCCGTCAAGCCCTACCATGGCAGCCTCTTCGGTCACCCTCCCTTCAAACTGTAGCAGTACACACGGCATTTTCTCATTCTCACCTGCCAATGTCATCTCTGCAGTGAAACAAAAGAGCGCCTTTGCTCCTGTTGTCAGGCCCCAAGCCTCTCCTCCACCATCTTGCACCAGTGCAAATGGAAATGGACTTCAAGGTGAGCTGGATCTCTCTCAGTTTTCTGTGTATTGCTTTTTTTTGGTGCATACACTCAAGCCCTGATTGTTTATTTTGGAGAAAGGTACCTGGCTATTTTTTTTAGGTTTCTGGTGCTCTCATAGTGATGCAAAAGCAGGAGAAGAAGTAGGGTGGCATGAATGATATGCTAAGATTTTGAGCAAATCTTAATTCCTTTTTAATACTTATCTTAGAGAAAACACCAGTTGTTTTTTTCTGGCATTTTCCCTTAGGGTTTCGTGCCTTAATTTTAAAGTAGGACTGTATCCCTGAATGCTTCTTGGGGGTTTCATGGACACCTTGTGTTTATGCGTTTTATGAACACATTTCTGTGGATGTTTAAAACCAGCAGCATTCGAGCATAACGTGGTGCGATTTCCTCATTTTACATAGGATGTAACAGTTATTTTAAAATGTGTCAGATGAGTGTAAATCAGGTTAAGCTCTTAGTGCACTAACCTTCCCTTGGACTAGCTAGCAGTTAGTTTGCATGCTCTGTTGGTCCCAACTCACTCTCTTACGGTGCTGTTAAAGTGGTTACTTCCCTAAATGAACAACTAAATATTTTAATTTTAATTTTAATTTTAATTTTAATTTTAATTTTAATTTTAATTAAGGCAGGCAGTCTTAAGCTTCTGCATTTTTTTAATCTGTGCGTTTTCATGTGGGTAACGTAAGGAACCATCTATAAATCAGTTGCAGAATTTCCATGGTCACCTGCTGGGAGTGGGGCAGGAGGAATGATGATACAGTGTACGTTTGGAGGAAGAATAAAAATGCGAACAAAGAAGTCTTCCTTTTTTTATGGCATATGTTAACATTTAGAAATTAATACTGTCAGATGCTTTAGAATCGTTGGAAACGTTTCTTTGCCTGTGTTTTACAAATCATGAGCCTCGTAGCACAGTGCAGTAAATTGAAGCACTTCAAATCCCATTGGAATCAGAAAGGGTTGCAGACACTCAAAAGTCGTCACTCCTCTTGACTTTCTTAGTTAAAATGTAGGTAGCACAGTATTATTTATTCTTTGTATTACTGTGATATCCACAATATGATGAGTGCTCACAGGCAAACATAGGAAGACAGATATTTTGATTTGCCAGACTAATTCTGGACACTTGCATTTTGTGGTATCTAGTTTAAGGCTTTTTAGAGAGACATAATCCCACAGAACTGCCTGTCCACCAAAAATCCAGGCCATTCAAGAGCAGCATCTCAAAATGGATATCCCTGTATCTTCTTACTAACTTCTGGGCCCCAAAAAGCATCCGAGAGCTTATTGTGCACTCAGGTTAATGAAGGGCTGAGGATCCAGCTACAGAAATCTTATTGTAGGATGGATGTTAAAGAAAAGGATAACTAGATTAACAGTTTCTGTCATTGCATATGTATTTAGTGGAAGCTTCACTATGTTAGTGTATGTAGAAAACTATACCAGTTCTAAGCAATATTCTTAGAAAAGATTATCCATAAAATAATCCAGTGTCCTACTTTCATCTCTTTATAAAAAGACACTTGTATAAAAAGTGAATAGTGAAATACAATAAAATTAAAATAAAATAATAAAAAAATGGTAACACATGGCTTAGATCTGAGGGAGCTAATCTGTAGAAGGTATTTATAGACATTCTTATTAACTTGTTGATACTGATTTACTCTGAAATTAAAATAATTTAAAGATCTAAACTAAAATGATCTAAGTTTATGTAATTTCAGTATGTAAATAAAGGGCCTCCCATCAGATATTAAACATTTCAGGTGCTTAAAAGGTCTAGATTACTGCAAAGGGTGTTTTTGGAAGAACTGGGCATGTTAAATGCCTGCACTCAGTGCCCAGTCTCCATTGGCACCTCCCCAAGTCCCAGTAACCTTACGCCTTCATCCTCAGGTACAAAATGCTTTTTGTATAAATGCCCGGTAGATGACTGTGAATCAACCAATACTGATTTTGTTAAATAGGTCATGAATTTAGCTCTCAGGCTGAGGCCCAATCCTGCTCTGTACTAAGCTGTTCCATGCCCAGACAGCCCAGTGAAGGCCTAACAATCCCTTCAATCCCCAATTTTAGGATGCTGCAACCTGAGCAGCAGATCTGGTGTCATCCCTAATGAAGTCCTGCATCCCATGGGTGTTGCTAAAGCTCTAGATTAGGTGCCCCAGATGTGCAGTGCTGCCTCACTGGGCTGTCCCTACCCCTCTGAGCACTCAGAAGTTCTGAGACACAAATCTATCCAGATGTAGGAATGTGTAGAAACTTCAGGGTTTGGTTTAGCAGCCAAACCAAACATGAACAGAAGTGTTGAAAAAAAAAATAATTGTCATGTTTTCCTCACCCAGCTGAAGCAGCTAAATGGAATGATTTTGCATTGAGCAAAATGATCCAGAGAAAGAGCAAGAATGTCTTTCTGGTCTGGTAGTTACAGCATTGAGTTCCAGGATTGTGACAAAAAGTTGAATTATTTACACAAGGTAGCACAGCACCACGAGGTGATGCTCCATATCATGAGAGTTAGAGTACTCTAGCAAAAGGTAAAATGCGTGGGTTCGGGTCCCCTTGGGCTGAAGATAAAATCAAATTGCATCTGACATATCCCTGGTGAGTTCTGTTATCACCACGGCAGAGAGGCACCGGCATTTTTTCCAACCAAAACTAGGGAGTTAATTCAGACTGAACTCAGAAAGGGCTTCAGGTGGGCAACGCTTTGCCCAGTTGTCCTCACAGATCTCAACCAGTGCCTTGAACTAACTGCAGCCAGAACCGAGTGGCAAGACAGGGGTGGATTTGTCATATGCTTCCTTCATGAGATGTCATAAAGAAAAGCCAGGAATGCAGGAGATGCTTATTTACGCTGCATTTTACCTGTACAGTTATTTAGGGGGTTTCTGCTTCCTTCTCCCTATTTTCTTATTCATGTGTTGACATTGAGCCCTTGTTAGAGTTTAATTAGTTGCTTTCTGAATGCTGTACAAGCAGCTCGAGAGTTTTCTGATCAGCACATTTTCTACATTAAATTAAAATACGGAATTCAAGAGCTGCAGCCCAATGCAGCTAAAGTTTTTTGGTGATCTTGAGGTACAAAGCCTCATTATACAGTGGGATGTGAAGAAGCTGAGTGCCAGCTGAGGAGCCTGCACCATTAGGAATGGTCACATACATTTAGCCAAGCCCAGACAGAAGTGAAGAGCTCATGGTCACTGTTGTATCTAAGGTAAATCCTGCAGTGTCTGTGTCTGGATAAGAAGCGATGACGTGCTCTTTCAATCACAGGGCAGGATATCCTCTCTCTCATGGCTTGTTTTGTTCCCTTTCCCCACATAAGCTTTATTCTGATATAAAAGCCAGTTGGACAGCTTTCAGGGAAGCTATGGCAAGGCATCGCACACCAATGTGATGGGGCCAGGCAGCCCAGTTTTTCGTATGAAGGTTTGTTAGCGCTGGGCAGAGGCAGAAGCAGATGAAAGCATGGCAAAACTCTACATGTAATAGCCCTGCAGACACAGATTGTCCTTTTACAAGGATTTGGGCGTTAGTTGCACTGATCCTGGCTGGGTGAACCACCATAGGATTTGTCTGTGTGTGGACAAAATGCTGCTTTTGGTACATCTAGGATGGTGAGAAGGCAGGAGCAGGACTGTGAAGCACCATCTGGACCTCAGACAGACCTTTTGGTCTCCTAACGTAATATAAGGCAGAGGTAGAGCTGCTTTAACCTCTGGCTTTTGGTAATATCACCACAAGCATCAGGATGACCTGAGACCACCACACTAGAAGCAAGACCTTGCTGCTAGAAAGCATGTCCCCCAAAAAGCCATGCTGAGTTTTAGGACTTAGTGCCCAAGAGTAAACACAGAGAGGTCTATAGCCAACAAGGAGATTCACTTTTTTGCTAAAGAGATCCAAGACAGAGGTTAAGAAGAGAAGAAAAAGAATAAAAAGGAAGGCAATCTAGGAAAATGTCAGAAAGGGCAGCATGCAGGCAGTGCCAGCCAGAGCTAACTTGTGGTCCCTTTCCTCACTGCACTCGTGTGCCACCGCTGGCAGCTGCGCATCCATCCTCAGCCGACTGATACCCTCGTTCAGGTCAGAGCTCGGAAGCTGCCGCTCACAGAGGAGATACCCTTCTCTCTGTTGTCCGGTGGGTACAACTCACTCCTGTGAGCAAGGCTTCAAAAAAGGGCCTTTGGGCCTTACCCAAAAAGTCACAATCTTGTTAACTCTGTATGACTTCCACTGCATAGACTATGATCTGAAAGTTAAGTACTTACACATTTTTTTTTTTTTTTAAGAGCAGGATGCTAGCATATGGGTTCCTTAGGGCAGAGGCTTTTTCCTGCTTAAAACAATGGGCATTTAAGGTATAAAATAAATTTTTTAGTCAGAAAGTGCTGGCTCGCTGAGAAGTTGGAGGTACAATATGTGTTCAAAATTTGGTTTTCAATTGTAATTTACTTTTTATAGATTGTGAAAGATATTGCTCTCTGGTTAAGCTTTATGACTGTAACACAGAGCAAAAGGTTCTCTATATTCTTTTAAAATTGCATCCTGCTTAATTTTCTGGTATGCCCCTGGATGAAACAGTTAAAATTGTTATTAAAAAACTAGCCACCCCATTTTTCTTTTAAGGAGGCATTTGGTATCAATTTGCACAGCAGGAAACATAGTGCAGAAATTCACTATTGTCAAATGTTGCTACTAAAATAAATAGTGAATTAAATGTCTGAAGCACCAATTTTGCACCCCCCTCCCATTGTGCCACAGATAGAACTCAACAACAATGGCTAAATCACTTAAATTAAATAATTCAGCCTTTTTTTCCCCCAGAAAAGTATGCAGCAGCCAACCTAAATTTTCACACAGCAGAAGCCAAACGTGAGACTGCAATGAACATGTGATTAAGATGTGCAGGGTATTAGTACCAAATAATGATGTGGCATTTATTAAGGTATTTGTGCACACAGCCTCTGGAAGAAAAGTCTGGACTTTTTCTCTGCTAAGTTGTTCTTTGAAGAAGCAAATGTCTGGATCAGTCCTGGACTTTTGCACTTTGCTTAGTGTGCAGGCAGGATGTCTCATGCTGGCGCCAAGACATAACATTTATGTCTTTGGCTTGTGGTGATCTTGATGTCCAGGGCAGGTGATGGTTGTATTGTAGCATAACACCACCTCGAAATGAGCTCCTGCATCCCCCAGTTCTGGTGCACCCCAGGTAACCAAACCTCTCTAGGTCTGCCTGACGAGGTGCCAGGCTTTCTGCTGACTGAAAACTTGCAGAAGAAGTCAACCTGAGAGCACATGGTTCGGCAGCTCTAAACACAGAGCCCGGTCATCCCCTGGCCTGGGCTAATGTGGTGTGGAAGTACCGGAGATTTAGTGGAACTCAGAATCATAGGATGGTTTGGGTTGGGAGGGACCTTGAAGACCACCCAGTCCCACCCCGTGCCCTGGGCAGGGCCCCCTCCCCCCAGCCCAGGCTGCTCCCAGCCCCATCCAGCCTGGCCTTGAGCACTGCCAGGGATGGGGCACCCACAGCTGCTCTGGGCAGCCTGGGCCAGCGCCTCGCCGCCCTCACGGGGAACAATTTCTGCCTCACAGCTCATCTGCATCTCCCCTCTCTCAGCTTAAGGCCATTCCCCCTTGGCCTGTCACCACGTGCCCACGTACAAAGCCCCTCTCCAGCTTCTTGCCGGCCCCTGTAGGTGCTGGGAGCTGCTCTAAGGTCTCCCCGGAGCCTTCTCCTCCCCAGGCTGAGCAGCCCCAGCTCTCCCAGCCCGGCTCCATAGCAGAGGGGCTCCAGCCCCCTGACCACCTCCGTGGCCTCCTCTGGGCTCGCTCCAACAGGTCCACGATAAGGAAAATGATAAGGAAATATGATAAAGAAATGAAATGTTTTGAGTAGGAAGGGTCTGTCAATATGCGCATTATTCTCCAGTTAAGTTTTGTAAGTTTGGTTGCTCTTTAGGTTTAAAATATGCAGTATTATAAACTATGCAAAATTATAATTTCCATTTCAATTTTGACATATTTGAGATGTCTTACTGGTGAAAAAAGTAGCACAGTTGGAAAACTTTTACCTGTTTCAAGAGCATCACTTCAGACATGTTTTAGAGAGAGACAGTCCCATGTAAGTCCTTTGCATCCGCTTGCACAGCTGGCTCCGGTACCTGCCGGACCAGAGCTGCTCGGGGCTCCGGTCACAGCCGTTGGAGCGATTCATGCCAGGCAGACCACACTGCTGGCTGCTGTAGGAGGTTGTGTTACGTATGAAATGTGTATGTAGCCAGCTCTTCCAAACCATAAAGCTGTAACAGTGAATCCGAAATAAATTAATATTGTTGAAATTAATGAACTGAGAAATTGAAGTTCACATCACTACATGAACAAATTTATTAATATCTGTTGTACATAAATTAATGAGAAATATCATTATGGCAAAAATTAAACAACACTAAAATTAAAGACTATCTAAATTATGTTTCTACCAAAGAGTTAACTGGGAGAAAAGCAGTAGTTGTTGGCATCTCAGTCTTTATCTTTTTCAAAAAAAGCGTTTGTATTTATTTTTTAGAAAAAAATGAGATGACTGGTCAGGGGTATTAATTCCACGCCTTTTGATGGTGTGTGGTTGAGAGTTGAGAACAGGTGTGGAGTACTTGACTTTGGTCTTAGAGAGTCCTTGACTTGCTGAGCCCCACCGTTAACCATAAAGCTGTGGAAGTGGAGGTTTTCTGCTCAGATGCCAGGTCTGAGCACGAAGTGGTGGTTGGTGGGCTTCTCCCTGTGGGGATGTCCCCGAGGAATGCCTGACACAACCAGGAGTGACTGTGTGTCGTTCCTTGGCTGTCAGGTCCTTGCCCCCCGTCCTTGCTCTCAGCCCCGCTCTGGGAGACATGCCGCAAGCGCTGAGGTCGGGAAGCTCTGTGCACAAACACCCGCTCGGAGCCTCCTTTCGCAGTGTGAGGCCCTTGCGGAACATTCCACTGGGAAAAGCGCGTGTTTGTCCGTGGTCCTGTGGTCAGAGGATGCTGTGGTATGGCATGCAGGAGCCCGGGACTGCATCTGCCCGCCCCATCCTGCTCTGGGCTGGTGCTGAGCATCGCGGTCGCTTTGAACCAGGTGTGCCTTACACAAGCGTGCTAATAACGGCTGATTTTTCTTCTCTTTTTCTTTTAGCGATGTCTGGGCTTGTAGTCCCGCCAATGTAAAGTCACTTTTGTTTACCTACCGTAGCACCAAGCTTCAGAGGATGGGCTTAGGGGACAAGTTTAGTATATTAAGACATGCTGATGGAAACAGTATCTTCACACAGAATCAGCAACAAATCGAAATGCTACAAAAAAAAAAAAAAAAAAGACTTTGTTTAAAGATTTTATTTAAACTATTAAGAATCTACATGCAAACAACCTACTTCTTCATGAACAATTCCATTTTATTGACTGAATTTTTCTCATATTTTCACATTTCTCAGTCCTGAAGAATAAGGAAAAAGCGACGCCTATTTTGTATAAAGTTTCTGATTACGTCTTGGCTATGTCTAGTACTTGCTATGTGTTGGGAGAAACTTTGTGGATGCACCATTTTGATTATCATGAAACACTGATGAAAAATGCCTCCGAACATTTTTCTGTACTCATAACTAGATTCACAATGGTTGTGTATCTCTATAATGTGAAATATTTTTTTGTGGTGGAAAAAAAGGGGGCCAAGGAGGTTATGAGCCATCAAACTGGAAAAAAAAAAAAAAAAAAAAAAAAGAAAGGATGAATATATGATTAGAAAAACAAAAACCTGGGCGTGGGGGTGGGCACGGGAGGGTTTATCGTTGCTTAACTTCATCTTAATGAAATGGAACTTTGTAACTTATTGTAGTTAGAAATTGTAACTTTGATATTGAATTCTCTTGCCTTCAACAAGCACACTGACAGAGAAAAAAATTGCTACTGTCTGTTGGTAAAAAAAAAAAAAATATACTTCCACTGCTAGAGCTTCCTGTTAAGCAAGTGTGATCTGCAACATTTTTTCAACTTTTGCTAGCACTGTATACTATTGCATTCTTAGGCTACTGTGAAGTCTATGTTTCTTGTACCAGAAAATTGTCCTTTTGACTTCTAGATCCTTCTTCCCTAATGTGTTTTGTATGTGGTTATAAAATTGTAGACTTTTGTGATTTTGCCAAAGTTGTAGCTAAATATTTATACACTTGTCTTGAATTTTTTTCAGATCCACTTAAATATTTAGAAAAGCAAATTTTATTCCTTATGAAGCCTATAAGGAATAAAATAGTCTTATTCATTGCAACACTTTCTTTCACATAAACACTTGCAGTCACTAAGGGAATTTATTTTGTAACATATCAACTATAAATATTGTATTTATCTTTGAAATTTTGTATATTGCTTTTCATCTTTTTTTTTTTTTTTTCTTGTATGTCTTGATTTTTGTCATGGCCTGGTATTGTGATGCTGAGAATAGCATTAAGCCAAGAACTGTTGCCTTCATGTTTTTCTTTTAAATAAATTAGTGTCCGTACATTTCATTTGTACTTCATAAAGTTGCTATTATTTAGACTTTCCATCCTTTTTTTTTATTTTTGAGGAAAAGTCAAATTCATTGTTTATTTTTATATTATTTTTAAGTTATCAGAACAAATAATTTTGAAAAAAACCTTGTTTGTTGTATAGTCAAATCAAAATTGTGCCACATGGCTGTAATGAATACTAGTAGAATATGTGCATGTGATACAGCCACAGAAAAGATGAATCTATTTTGTGGTTGCATTTTTTTCTTCCTCTTTTTTTTTTCCCTTTTTTTTTTTATTTTTTTAATTTTTTAAAAAAAGATTGTAAAAAGTCATTTTTAGCTGCCACCCATGACTTTGCCACATAGCTGAACTGTGTTTACTGGAAAAATTCAGAGGCCTAAAGTTTAAAATAAATTCACTTCTGATGTTTTAATTAAAATGTTTGCCACATTAACTTCTCTGATGCCTTAAAAGTGAACTTCTTTGAAGAACTTTTGTGCTGTTTTATCACAGGCTTACACCACAATTGTTAATCACTACTTCATTTGGATGATTTCTGGTGTAAAAAACAAAAAAAAGCACAAACCTGGTGTACAATTATATCACTCCTTTATGTGTCTATTTTCTGCTGCACTCTGCATTCTCCCAAACCCTGCACTGTTTAAAAAAGATAAAGGTTTCACACAAAATCAGGATCATACATAATTTTTAAATGTTTGGGGTTTGTTTATTTAGGTGTATTGGTTTTTTTATGGAACCTTTTGTAATAGACTCATAGACGACTGTACTTTTTAAACTGGAATGATCTCCGTCATATATCGTGGCTTTTCGTGCCAAATCCATACAGAGAAACATGGAGTTTTGGGTTGGTTTTTTTTTTTTTTTTTTTTTTTTGTTGTTGTTGTTTTGTTTTTTTTTTACTTTGCACTAAATAGTTTGCAAATGCAGCACTGCAAAACATGTTGCAAACTGCAGCAGAATTAAAGTTTTAACCAAAAAGGAGGGATCTTATTTTTTTTCTTTTTTTTTTTTCTTTCTGGGCAAAAATGCACATTTTAGTAAAGTGTTTATTAAAGGGTTTAAAAGAACGATACAGCGTATCACAGCTGATAAATGCCGCACGCATTTCCTTTGTGATAACGAATAAGGCTTAGCTAAGTGGAAAAGCCTGAGAAGTCACTTTGGAACTGAATTGCCTCCGTTATATTTTGTCTAAGTAAGGTTTTGCTCTAAGGAAGAGGTCACGTGTACATGTTAAGAAAGTCTGCAAGTTTCTTCATAAATGCAATCTGTTTGTGTTTTAGATTACTTAGTCAATGCACTCATTGCTTCATTGTCTCCAGACGGAAAGCTTCACTAAATGGTAGATTTTACTGTTAAAGACCCTACAATAAGATTGTTTTATCTGTACATTTTTTCATATATTTAACTGTATAAAAAAATGTTCATTTTACACAATATTTAATTAAAGTATTTCTTGTCTGTGAATTTCATTTTTAGTAATTTTATCTGGTTTGATTATTAAAAAAAGTGACTAAACACAAAACAACAAAATGCAACACTGGGGGTTTCATTTCTAAATGGTAGAATTCTAAGTTTTGTTGGTTAAGAAAAAGCACAGTCCTTGACGTGGGCTTTTCGGTGCCCCAGGATAGCCAGCCCAGGCAGCCCCGGGGATGATGAGGAAGGAGACCTCTGCTCTGCAGCCCGGCAATGACTTGTTGCTCAGCCTTGGTGAAGTATTTAACCAAAACTGTGCTTCAGACACACTTTTTGTAAAGTGAAGGTAACAGTAATTATTTTTTTTTCTTCTTCTATTTTAATTTCATATTGTGAAAGTCTGTAAACAGGAAAACTTACTTTAAACATTAGCACAACCCATATTTTCCGTGCAGCGGTTTGACAGCAAAGGTCGACGTACTCATCTTCTACATGCTGATAAGGAAGCAAATGTTTTTGCTAATTATAATACTGAACACAAATATTTCATCTCTGGACTCTAGTATGTACGATATACATAGAATGTACTTGAAATACAGATATACCGAGGTAAACGTGACTCAGCCTGCTAATCGGAGGGTGTTCTTGTGGGAGGCAGTTCCAGCCTGAAGTAGAGGTGTGAGTTCACTGCCCCAAATGCCAAGCGTGTGCCTGCCTCATTTTGCGTGACCATGGCCACCAGCAAAAGGGTATTTGTACAGGAGTATGGGTCCGGCTCCATGCACAGCAGGCAGAGCAACTCAAGTGCCTACGCAGGTAAAGCGGGGGAGTTTGTTATGTGAGTTTTATCCTGTCATTAATCAGAGGGCTGCTGACAACTTTGAGAGGGCACTGAGAAACTCTGAGCTCCAATGTATGTACTTGTGTATGCGTATATACTGCCAAACGACATGCCGTGTGCCTGAGTCTCTCCTTCATCACCCCATGTTCCAGCCGTTAAGTGATGGAGTGTGACGAGAAGGTGCAGCTTACTGTAGTCACAATGTACAAAGAAGGAAAACTGGGATATTTAACTAAATTTCCTTTATTCTCTGATATTTCCATAGTTTTCATGTTTGATGAAAACAGATGTTAAAAATACAGAGCACTTTGGATTATTATTATTATTATTATGCATTGAAAATTGTTCCACTTTGAGTATGTATCCGTGTATGATGTTTAAACGGTGGCATAATCAGATGCATCCCACTAAAAAATAAGATGGTTTATAGGGATGGAAGTCTCCATGATGCCTACTGGCACTTTTCCTTTTAGGTTTATTTCAAAGGTTTGAATAATGAGCATCTAAATGGTTTGTCTAACTTTCAACGCAAAGAAAATACAAAAGAAGAAAACCCATACATTTTTTGCTAGAAATGACAAGTCCTAGAGCAATCCACCACCTACAACACGTCCCTATCTGTAACTTGGTAATAGCCCTGGTGAGAAAATATGTTGTGTCAGCCTATAGTGAGTTTAGACATAGGAAGATGATAAAAATTCCTTAATCAAAATGAAGGAATAGAGTCTCTAAAAGTATATGCCAATTATTGCAGAGCAGCTTTTAAAAGTCTTTCAAGCTTTTAAAGATTATTCAAAGCACTTGAAATAGGCTTCAATCTAATGCCTCATTTCATTGCATTAAACAGCCTAGTTAATAAAGAATCAATATATTCAAAGGGCAAGGTTATCTTTTGTCTATAAGGGGTGGTGTCATTCTGAACCTTTTATAGTTCAAATGCTGAAAAAGACCTCATGAAATCCATACTCATCAAGTGGGTCAACTAGAGCAATAAAGAGGCCTCTGAAAGAATGGCTGCACTCCTTTAAAACAACTATGTCTTATCTCCCCACATAGTGCTCACCAGGCTCCACCAGAAAATGTCAATTTCTCATCAAGACAAGAAGCCCAACGATAATTTTTTTCTAGAGAATACACACAATTAGGAGAATGCAGAAAGGCCCCATCAGTGATTTGTAGCTTATTATGTCACCAGCAAGCTGCACTCCGCCGCTAAGCAGATAATAAGGGCTGTTGATAACTAAAGTGTCAATACGCCAAAGAATGATTTTTGAATGTGAGCCCTTGTGCTTTTTTTCCCCTCCTCGTTCAGATCGCAGGGCTGATAACAGTGCATCTGCCAACCGACACCGCCCGTTGGACCTCACAATTAATGCCGTGAATAAATAGCACAAAAGAGTTTAGATTCTTTATACTCTTTGAGACAATTCCCTGTTTTACCCTTCAAGGAGTTCTTTTATGTTCGAATAAGGTTGCTTTTAATGAAATTTAAACTCATCAGAGGAAATCAAAACCCTCAAATCAGATTACAAATTGATTTTTTTTGGTCACTTGTCATTATACAATGTACTGCCGTAAGTTTTACAGGAAAAGGAAGAGAAAGCACCCAGTCTGGAGTCAGAGTATGCAAACAGTCTCTACAAAAGCATACAAAGGAGGAATGTTCCTAAAGTCCCACAAGTAATAAAAACTTTTTGAAAGTTGGTGTGTATCATTTAAAAAGCGATCATTATCTTTAGTCAGATACTTCATAAAATACTACAGTTTTAAATAAAATGAGCTGTACTGGAACTTTAAACTGTGTGCATTAAATAATTAAACCCAAGCTATCTCTTTTATCTCATCCAGAATGCTGAATTTCATTGTTATGTATAAGAAAATATTATTTCTAAGGTCAGAATTAACCAATGGAGGGTTTGAGACCTCCTGGCCTGGTACCCCATTTCAGCTGGTGACATTGCTAGTCCAGTTTGGCCAGCTGAAATGCGATGCTAGCGATGGAAGCTATATAGTCGTAATTTTTTGATTTCTTACACATTCAGATAAAGTAACTGTTCTACTGTAATGGTTTTGTTTCCTCTTTATCAACTTAGTCCTAGTACTGAAAGGTCATCGTGAAAAAAAGGGTGCAGTGAATTGGTCACAAAATGGTATATTTTTGGTGCCCACAAAGTTTTTAGAGGATTTTGGTTGTTATGTGACTTTTTTTTTTGCATTTACCTTGAGATACTTTAAAACATTTGAGAAACAACTTTATAGCAGAGGCAGCAGCTGCCTTCAGAACAGACCAAGGTGGGGTGGTGAGGGTGCAAGGAAATTATCTGAAACCTACTCTGCTCCAACCAGAAACAACCCACAGGTTGTTTACTGTGTCAAATCTAAAAAGGAAAAATTCAACCAAAAAAGGGAAACTGAGGCTGGAATTCCTCTGGGTAAAGCAACCAACAAATTTTAAAGTTGTCCTGTGTTCACGATGAAACGTAGGATGAAGACACCAAGGGGAAGTCGGAGAGGAGAAAGGAAGAAGATATGAAAAACAAACTGTATGATGAAACCCAATAAAGTTGTATTTAATGACCTCTTTCCTTGTGCTGTGGAGTTCTTGTGCGTGATGCTGCACCCACGATGCAGGACACAGGAGCCGGGGACAACCTGCTGCAGCTCAGCGCTGCTCTCCTGGGCAGTTTTAGCTCTGGCCACCACAGCTCAGACCCATAGGTCAGTCCTCAGCAGGTGAAGGACAGCAACGGGATGGGGAGTGACCCCCCTGAAGCCAGCCTCAGTGCCTCCGGCCAGCGACGTGAGAGGTGCTGGATGACCACCAAGGTTTGCAAGGGGGGTCCCTGTGTACTGGTTCTGCTGCAGTCACCACCTTCATCCATACTACAGCTCTAGTCCCAAGGTTACACACACACGCACAAAAATAATAATAATAAAAAAAAAAGAAGAAAAGAAAAAGAAGCAATTGCTGTGGACTTAGCTTCACAGACACAAAACTACTTTGAAACTGTAATGAGTAGAAATAATAATAAACAAACAACCTCTAAAAACCATCTCACAAGGCTATTTGGGCAGACTCTGTGTAGTGAGAAGAAAAAAGGAAAATAAAACGGCAGGAGCCAAGCCGTAGAACGTAAATTCATTGCATGGTGCTTCTTCACCTTTCTGGTTTATCAGCGGGTCTCATTTTAGAGCAAATCATGAATCCAACAAGCACTGTAGTATCCGAAGTATCTCTAAAAGAACTTCCAAGGTTTCTACCCAACTACCCCCTCACTTACTCCATCCCTTAAAACACACCCTGGACAAATTAACAAAGGCCAAGCAGTGGGTAGGGACCAGCCAGAGGCTCTGATGGACCAAGGGGTGAAGCTTGGGTGAGGGCCATCGACTGCAGCCACCACACAATCATCTGAGCCGTGTCACTCTCCAGGTTAAAGCCAGAAAGGGTGGGCACAGGAGCAGTAGGGGCCCAAAGCAAAGTGACTTCATAGATTTAGACACTTATTTAAACAAATAAATTCCCTATGTGAGGAAAACACTGAGCATAACTTAATTTGGAAAAAAAGTTTCCAAAATTTACCTAGCATGTAGCATGGCATAAAATGGAAACAGCAGTTGGGTACCTCATCAGAGAAATGTTAGAACAAGACCGTGGGGACACAGCGTGTTCACATCGTTCCTGCGCTACACAAGTAGAGCAGCTTTGCATGGGCTCGGGGTTTCTTTTCTTCATGGAAATCAGTGAAACAGAAATCATAGGCATTTTGTAAAATAAATAATTCCTAGTTACCACCTTTCTTTCCCAGTTTTAAGGAAGCCAGTGAGGTATCAACTCAAAACAGAACCCAGAAGGTCCATACAGCCAGTGTCCTGCTGCTGCTGAGGAGGACGAGGAACTCGGTAGTGGAAGATCTGCAATAAAACCCGTGTCCTCCTATGCTGAAGATCTTGAAGACAAGCAACTAGATACAAAAACCATTGATTAAATCACCTGAGAGGAACAGGAAAGGAAGAAAGTCTGCAGAGAAGGGTAAAACAGGGTTACCAGGAGAATTGGGTGTTAGGGCACAGACACAAAGTTTGTTCTACATCAGAAAAAAGAACGGGGTGGAAGAAGCGTGGTGGGGTTGTGCTGAGTGCTGTCTGCAAGGAGACCACAGCAGCTCCTTCTCGTCGCAGCACCATCGTTTGTCTCAACACTTTCCTGTTACACAACTCGTCACTTCTCAGCCACATCATGACAGTAGGAGTGGGAAGTGCTTGCAGAAGCGATAGAATTCAGTCTTTGTTATTGTACGAGGGGAGAGGAAAACAGAAGAAACTTACTATTGACCTTTTTAGAAGTTAGATTGACTGACAAAATCTTCATAAAATAGTCTAATAAGAGAAGGTTGTCAGATAAAAATGGTTTTGGTTTTCTTGCAAGGACAGAGGTCTTCAACCATTGATAAGCATCTGTGTTTCTCATTCAGTTCTGCTTTATTTTCAGTCCACAGTGCCATGGTCACATGACTTGAGGACCAGGTAGTTGTATTGGTGCTTTTGCCACCTTGCATCCCAAATGAGGCTGAGCTGCCGAAAGGCTGTGCTGCTGCCTGGGTCCCGTTTCGTGGGATGGTTCCTGTTGGCTTTATGCTTCTGTTGAGTGAGAAATCAAGGCCATTGCCATGCTTCATCTACAAGCAAGAGCTACTGGACTCTTCTGCAGGAGAAAGGAGATAGATCCCAGGCAGGACAGAGAGGATGCTATGGAGAGACACGCTTCACCCTCCTTCTGCGCTGTATTTGTTTCTGCCAACCCCTATGCTGCGGATTGTGGTGGGCATCATGCATGGACAGTACAGATGGGAGACCCTCAAGAAGCTGCTGTGCAGGAGCCTTTTTCAGAAAGTCCTACTATTTATCAAAACATAAAAAGAAAAAAAGTTGGTTTTATGGGAAAAGTACTCAGGCCTTTTAGTTTTCAGCTCTAACCCAGTATTTACTGGCTCAAGCCTGCTGAAGACTCGCTGTTCTACAGAGGTCTAAGCCAAGCCCTCCTTGCCCACATCAGTCCCTGCTCCAGAGCTGCACATCCCCAGCCAAGGACTTGCCAGGATGCTTCAGCAGCTCAGCCCTGAGGAGGGACCTATCCTGGGCACAGGGAAAATAAAGACTGAGAGCAGCATCTGTAACAGACAATGGTGTCCTGAAAAAACTTCTTTATGGCGTTACACATAAAACTGTCCAAAATGCTCTGCTTTTGATAATTGTAAAATGCCATGACCAAGAAACTGGGTTGGCTCAAAAAAGTAATAAATATATATAATAGAGTAATTACTGATGTAAATGCAGAAATCTGCAATAAACCACTTTAAATATTTTTATTTTTATTTGTTAATTTGCCTGGCAAGCAGTTAATGGAAACAAATAATCTTCTCATGCTCTCCAGGTGCTGCCCCCAGATATTACAGAAATAACCTGTGGGAGTGTTATCAGGAGGACAGTTTTTTCTCCCAAGCAGCATGATGGGAAGGGAGCTACCCTTTCAATGGCCTCATCTTCCACCAGTTGATACAGAAGATGATGGGCTTTCAGGCCAGTTTACCAGATCTGGCAAAGCGAGAGCAAGGACTCGGCAGTTTCTTGCTGTAGGGATGCCACATTTTGGGTCACAGATAAGAAAATAAAGATTTTTGGTTTGTTTCTGTGCTGAAATTTTCCTTTCTTAATGGAAGCTGACATAAATAATTCTGCTTTGTGTGAACTGCCTGTACTTTGCTCTCCTATAGTAAGTTCAAATACAAGCGATGGCAGAAAGAGTAGGTTTGGATGCTAAAATAAACATTTCAGCAGACACAACTGGGTGTCATCCAGGTCAAATTTACATTGTTTTCTATCATTGCTTTCAATTTTCTCTTTACCTTATCAAAAAAATACCTTGTCCTACATTCTTCTGACATAATGATCAAAAGAGAAAGCCTATTCATTGTCAGACCCTAATGGCTATTCTGCCCCACATTTTTAATGTGAAGATTAAATATTTATGAATTGCAGGTCTATAATACCCCCTAATCGGGAAAGCTTTGCTGCTGGTGAGACAGGAGAAAGTCATGGTGGTGGGCTGAGACAGGGGGATGCCGGTGGGGACTGACATCTGCAGGTATGGACCACTGTGCACATGGCTGTCTTGTGACCCTCTGACTTCATACCATAATGAATAAAATCGATAAAAGACACTAACTGCAAAAGCAAGGTAGTTCTGGGATATTCTTGCACTCATTAATGATCCCATCACAGTGCTGGTGGCTGTCACCAAAGGCCCATTAGAGGTGGGCATGGCTTGGCCAGGGTGCATGGACCTACCATGGGCTGAGGTTGGCATCTCACCCCTGAATTAGATCAGCACGGAGGGGTGCCATTGGAAGGAGACCAAGGTCATTTATAACTTAAATAGTTCAGATTAAATGCAAAACAGTCTTAGGCAGAAGATACTTTCTGAGAGCATTTTGAAGTGGTTCAGATGACCGAGCTGGCAGAAGCCACCAGCTCAGCACTTAGACTCAGACTTTGTTGCGATGATAAACTTGGTGACAGTGATTTAAGCAATGCCAGAGAAATGTTTTTTCTTTTTTTTTCCTTTTTTTTTTTTTCCTCTCCATTTCAATGCATTCAGCTGGTTCAGGTCAATGACTAATTCATTCAAAACTGAAAACATGATTGGGAGTTGGAAGAGCAGAAAATGTGTATTCCTCTCCCTGTCTATGAATAAAAAAATAGATTTGAAAGGATAAGATCTGCTGGATTTTAGTATCTTGAAGGACATGATGATCAGAAACAATCTATTCCATTTTTTGACTATAGATAATAATATCTTTACATATTAACTTTATTAATGTAATTCATTTGCTTCAGGTGCAGAACATGTATAGAGAAATATGCTCTTCCCGTTTGCATCCAGCACTATTTTGGTAGGTCTCTTTAGCCGATAAAATTAATGCGGTTCCCACCACAGTATTACTGAACTCTTATTTCCATCCAAAAAGAACTTGAAAACTCATACAATAAAAAAGAAATGCAACATTCAGCATTTTCATCTGTATAGAGATATGAAACACATAATCAGATTATGAAATATAATTGCATACATGAACGTAAATAGATTAAATAATGCTGGGTAGCTCCCTGATTAGACGAAGGAAGTGCATATTCAGTAAAACCCTCAGATCTGAACAATAATGGTTAAGATTTTTTTGATAATGAGAATAATTTCTCCTTAGGAGAATGAGTAAACATTCTAAGGGGGGGGGGGGGGGGGGGGGGGGGGAAGATCAGATAGCACTTTTTCCGATATTTTTAGTGAAAATCATACTTGAAAGCCATCCTGAAAGGGTTTTAGATTGAATTTACTTCAAATTTTGAGGGAAACAATGTTGTCGTTTTCTCCCCCCCAAAAATTTTTGCCCTCCTGGTAAAGTTTCGGGTTCCTTTTTTCCCCCTTTTTTTCTTTTTTCCTTTTTTTTTTCTTCCTTGCCGTCCCCCCAAACTGAGGTTTCGGGCTGGGAGCCCTGGGAGCAGGGGTAGTGAGCGGCCCAACGCTGGGGGAGCGAAGGGAGAAGGAAACTGCAAATCTGAATGCATTCAGAAATCAAGCTGTCCTACGAGCCTCAGCCTTTTGACTTTTCCTCTCCTTTCACAGAAACCCACCCTTCTTTTTCCTTCACTTGACCCATATCTTCCTTAATTGGGATTTAGCAATTACACTCCTTACGCTAGTTATTAAAAACATTTTGCGTATATCTGCTTTCCCAGAAGACCCTTCCTGCTGCTTCACCCTGTCACTGGCTCCATTGTTTGATCTGGCAGTGAATACGGAAACAATAAAATTTGGGATCAATACAGCCATCTTCTGCAGTTCATCTGAGGAGGAGCCAGGCCTCCTCCAAAGTTGCTGCAGGAAAAGCAATGATGGCCAGCTTTGTCCTGCCATAGGGGTACCTCTTTCGGTAACACTTCGCCAGTACCAGGTGACATAAAGGAGATGCAATATCATCCTTTACTATACATACACATGTACAAGCATCTGTGTGCTGCAACCTGCAGTAACTTATCTAATGCTGCTTTTTTTTCCCCACTCTTAGTTCAATCCTTAAAAAAAAAAAAAACAACTTTTTGGTGGTCATCTTGCAATAAACAGAGCATGGCTGCTTGGTGCTGCTGCTAGGATGATTTGGTTTCAGCCTGGGATGGCTAGGTTTTAAAATGACGTTGGCTGATCTCTTGAAATTCTGCTTTTGAGGCTGCATTTTGCTGTCTCACCAAAGCTAACCTGCACCTACAACAGCCTGGCCTTTATTTGCAGCGAAAGGCTGAGCCCGAGCACTCTTCCTTGGCTGATCGCAGGAGCATCTGGAGCATCACGTTGCCGAAGGGTGGCAGATGATGTTTGATGTTTCAAACAAGGCAAAGCCCCCCCACCCTTCACCACCCCCTGCCCACAGCCCCCACTTGGTGGCATGCAGCTCAGCCCGGGCTAGCGCTTGGTGATCTGAAATATATGAAGTGGGTCATGCAAAGCCACTTCGGATACCGCCACAGCAAGGTACGGGCATGGCAATTAGTAAAATCAAGGTGTATTTCCTACATCATGCAGCTGGGGGCATTTTGCAACTCATTTTGCTGGAGAAAACTTGTTATTTAATTGCCTTTGCTGCTGCTGGATCAGATTCAAAATGAGTGGGAATATCAGGTCCTGCCAGATATCTTCAATCATATTACTGCTTTTTTCCCTGAATGGATTCGATGTGCCAGTAAGCAGTGAAGCAGTTAAATATGGACATGTGAATGCCAGCAACGCTGTGATTTCAAAGTTAACACCCCACTAAGATGAATGAGGAAAATGTACATCTCCCTCGACGTTTCCCTCTGTCCCTGTGGCGAGTTTAAGGGGAAGATAATTCACGATGGTTTGGCCAATTGCTAGAAGTAGGATATCTCCTATTCATTCTGATAAACCAAGAATAACATCTTATGCAGCCTCAAAATAAATAAATAATAATAAAAAAGACTTCTGGAATTCAGAATTACGGGTGATACGAGGCCAAGCCTTGCAGCAGGGCGAGACACCGGAGCTGGTGGGGGTGGTGGAGATGGGGCACAGGTGGTGCCATCACACCAGCCTTGTCCCCTCTGGAGGGGACAGGACATTTCCAGCCACCGCATCCTCGTGTCCAAGTAAAACTGGGTGGAGAAGGGAAAAAAGATATGTCTAAATGAGTCCAATACTGATTATTAAGTTCCTAAGAGGCAATCTAATTTAGCTATATAAAATCATGAAAGGGAAAGAATTAATTGATACTAATGAGTTATATGAGATAGCATCATAATTAATTCCTAAATAGAAAGAGGACATAGGCTGGAGTGAGGGTGGGGGGAATAAGACTGGCCTATATATCATAATAGATTACAGAGTGTATCTGAAATGAGAAACAAACTGCCAAAGTCAGAGTGGGACGGAGTTATGAAATCTTTTCCAATGCAAATAAAAGCCTTTTCCGCATCGCCTGGACAGTACAAAAGCTAGGTAGCTCATGTAGCACTTTGTTCCAGGAGCCATCCCAGGACCGCTGGGGACCACGCTGGATGCAAGGGCTTACACCAGGAATGCCCTGGCCCGACCTGTCTATCAGGGAACACAAACAGAAGACACTTTGGTGGTTGCCAAGGTAACTACACAGATTTGATTTGATTTTTTTCCCCCTAAATAACACCGCTGAGTAAATCGGTGCATAATCCCATGGCAACTTTGCGGTGCGTTACCTTATAGCTCCAATATTGCTGCAGTAACTTAGACAAAGAGTTTGGAGTGATACTCCGAGCAAAGCTGCTTTTTTTTTTTTCTACCCCATTTTGGATCTACTTACTCCTTTGGTGCATAAATCACGGGTGATCACTCATACACTGGAGGACAAAAATCTTAGATGAATCACAGAAACAATAAATTTTACAGGGAAAGGGCATTCATTTTTTTGGAATTGTGTAAAATCACCATCACACATTGATTGCACTCTCACAAATACAAATCAGAGATCTCTGCAGCCTTCCTCCTGAAAACTGACCTTAAAAGTTGTGTTTGTTTTTTTTTCTCCATCTTGAGTTCAGTTTTAAAACAAATTTGGTTGCCAGAAATTAAATTTCAGTTACATTATTGCATGGTAAAGCCCAGGGCATGAACGTTTATCGATGCTGATCGCTTTTCTAGAGGGGAAATCATGGATAACTACTTGGGAATTAATAGTTGCATTCACTGAGAGAAGAAAATAGCTAATAGCCAGGGCTCCTGGTTAAAAACATTTCTAAGGGCATTTTATCAAAAGGCAGCTTGACACAAGCTGGTTTGCAGTGAGGCAGGACATGCTGAGCATCTCCTTCTGGAAAGAGGAGAAGCATCGAGCGTTGATGTCCTCCTTACGTGAACCAGCACAATTAATAAATATCTGCACATCACGGGGAAAACATGATCCAGCTTGTGCCTTTGAAGCAGCAGGAATTTTGGGTGGAGTTCAGCAGCAGTGAAGCTGAAATAATTAAATAAGGGGATGGGGAAGTCATAGGGGTATCCCTGAGGCTGGCAGAGAGGACAGCAGAGCTCAGACACTGTTGTGGCCACCCTCACTCCACCCTGCAAAAAACACCGCGCCTGGGCCCAAATAGTGCATTTTCTGGCCATTTGCAATGTCAGTGCTTTAAACGGAGGAAAGGGGTCAGTGCTGGGGGTGGCTGGTGGTACAGTTGATGGATGCTTTGGCACATTGGTTTGTGTTCAGTTGGGGTGAACTGGTCATTTTTGTGCTCAGAAGACGTCCCATGTATAATCTTTTCCATATCCAATAGAAGACTCATTCCCACTGAGCAGCCCACACCCTGATAAGTGGCAAAGAAAGATCACTTTGTGGGATTAAGGTATTTTTTTTATGTTATTGTGAAAAGTCATGGGCTTTGGCATACAGTGAGTATCTCGTGTCAACTTGAGCCCGACACCTTGTGTTACAAGTGTAAACCAAGTAGGGGCAACCAGAAACCAAACCCATTTGATCCTCAGCATCAAGGCCATTCACAGAAATAGTAACTACTCCAGTTGAATGGGAAATAACTGGAATCAAATGATTTTCTGTAGCAGACAGGCCAGCTGGGGAACAAGCAATCTTTTAATAAAATACACTATCTCCTAATGCAGTGTGGGGCTGTATGTACCACAAGGCAGTCAGATGTGAGGCAGGACCACAGAAAGATGGAAAAATAGAGAAGTGTTTTGGCCAACAGTTTCAAACCCCTTCTGCAACCCCCTTCTCCGTAAAGGGCCCTCGTTGGGCTCATTGGCTGGACAATGCCATGCTCAAACATAAAGCAAAAAAAAGGGGGGAAATGGAAAGAAGAAGTTCCTGCACTGGCTGCCTCCTTCCCGTTTGTGGGGTCTGGGGCTGCCTCTGCACTCAGGCAGTGCCGTGCCAGCAGCGAGGCGAGGGTGACATCTCCCTCTCTCTCCATTACACGGGAGCTGTTCACGCTGGTATAAAACACACACCGTGCTCTTGCAAGATTCATTGTCCTGAGGTCAGCTGGAACTTATTGTCCTTGTTGCCTCGGAACAAGACAAGTCTGACATCTGTAAGATTTGCTGTTAAATAATCCAAACCAGGAGTGGGACGGAGCCATGCAGAGAAATGGAAACGTTTGGGCACCGCGGTAGAATATCAGTAATTTACATACAAGGTGCCAGTGCTCACCAGGCTGGTGCACCCTTAGTTTGCCATTGATGACTTCTCCTAACATTTAACTTCATCCTTTAAATACTGCATACACTGGAAGTTTCAAAATCAGTACTCGCCTGCTAATCTTTCCTTGGTATAAATAAATGAAACATTACATGGAATAATCTTTGGATTTCCAGCTATCTTTCTTCGGGTTTGCCTCCTGGTTTAGTGCTGCCGCCATTACTTCGCCATCAAAATGCATTCGCAGTGATGTATGTTCCGAACATGACTGAGCTGTAAAACCATTTTTAAAAATTGCACCTTAAATTTGTCAGACATCTAAGGCAGTATGTTAAAAACAACTTGAACGAGAAAAAT
Source organism: Falco cherrug (assembly GCF_023634085.1). Classification (NCBI taxonomy): domain Eukaryota; kingdom Metazoa; phylum Chordata; class Aves; order Falconiformes; family Falconidae; genus Falco; species Falco cherrug. The sequence goes on along the minus strand of NC_073705.1, from coordinate 55,764,916 downwards.
ATTTGGGGATGAAGAAAAGCTTACGTGTTTCACAACCAGAGCCAACCCAACAGGCTCCCCTCTGGATCCTGCTTGCAGGTGGAAAAGCCGCTCGGATGCACGCACAGAGCTGTCCCCGAATGAGCTGCTGATAAATCTAATCCTGAAGGATTGGAAATGAGGTAAAAGAAATTCTGATGAAAATTATGTACATGTACTTTGACAAGCTCATAAACACTGCAGCCATGATAAGTTTTCTTATTTTTTTTTTAAGACCTGACACAACTGTATAAGCCCAAACTCTAATTTTTACAGCCCTGGGTTTGGAGATCTGTCATTGGGAGATATAATGGAAAGAATAATTGCTTGGTGGCTGCACAAACAGGAGATGTGTTGTCAGGCTGCAGTTTGGAGGCTACATCTGGCTTCAGAAATGATTGATGCTGTCTCTGTGTGTGATTTGGGAAACCATTTCCCACCCCCCCCCCCCACACCCCCCCGTTAATACAACCGCTATGCTGAACCTTTGTGCAGATGCAGCAATTAAATCATTATTAATGAAAACTTTTTATTTATTCCTTTTGCATCTTGGCGGTGCGGCTAGGCAACATGCAGCCCTCGCGGCGAAGGTAAGCATGTGATTTCAATTTGAAATTAAAAGTCATGTCTGAATAACAGAACAGCATTCTCATTTCCTAATACTCTGCTTTTTACTACTTTGCATTCAACTGTGAAAAGTCTTTTAAAACTCTGAACAGCAGTAAAACTTGAATGAATTTTTGACCCATTATTGCATAGCGGGTGCGCTTTCCAAGTTGGAGAGACTGCCAAGTTCTCCCCACCTAATATTTCCACTTTAATTGTGCCACTTGAGAAATTTACGTGCCTCAAAATATGGCATGAATCTTACGCTTATTGCAGTATCATTAGCAGCAACATTTAAGCAACATCTGTGTGCTATAGAACTAATTGAAGTAGCAGAAGTGGCAGCTGTAAATCCACAGGAAGATGGCAGTTTGCACCCAGCACTGCTGAGTTAGCGGGTAACTGTCAGCCTGTTCCTGCAATCTGCTCTCGAGGACTACGGTACAGGCACACAATGTCCAAAAAAATACAGCGAGTAGGCTAATGATCCTATTAACCACTTTGCTGCACCAATTTGGCTGTTTTTCCAGTTTCCTTGTTGAATTTCATTATATATTTCACCGTTCCAGTAAAAAGTCCAGTATGAGACGTGTTCGCTTTTAAGCTGCTTACTTAAGGGAGTGAAGCTCCTTCGCGGTCGAATTAATGTGCAAATGATTTTCTTTTCTCTTTTAAATTCTGTATATTTCTCTGTCTTTTCCATTGTTTAATTTTTCTTCATCATATGCGCCTTGGTGAAAAAGAACTTTTATCAACTGTTAATGCTGGTATTTAAAGCAATGACATTTTCTTCCCCGGGATGTAACATTTTCAATAATCAATAAAGCTGGGGGGAGGAGGGAAGGCTGAAGTCTTTTTTAGGTGTGTGGGTTAAAACACATCTTCATCAGAGCTGGGGATGCTGCGCACATGGCCTGCAGCACATCAGCCTGGCACCGTCGCTGATTTAACTAATTGGTGATTACAAAAGGAGGAAGGTGTTTAAAGTAGCATGTCCTGGTATTACCACATAATCCAGACACCAGGGCTCAGAGCATCTTGGAGCATCACCACTATTTCCATCTTCATTTGCTTCTTGGGTGGAGAAAAGCAGGTTTAGAAGCCTTACAACCCTCAACTTAACACGGGGAATATAATTAAATGTTAAATGGAAATGCTTTGGCGTGAAGGCAGTGGTTTGTGCAGAGACCTCACGTTAGCACGTGCCATGCTCGGGCTCCATGGACCGCACAGCGCATCCCTTCCCGCCACTGGCTGCCTTGGCCCCGCGCTGGTCCCCGGCCACGGCACAGCCCTCGGGTTTTGGGAAGAGGCCGGAGGAAACCCCTCGCCGTGGTCTGTTTGCCAGCGGCCCATATTCATTAGAAACCCGGCACGTCCACGGGGCTGCCATGTGACAGGCTGGGAGCCGCCGGTATTTGTTGTCTTAATGCACAAGTACTTGGGGACTGAACTGATCAGGAAAAAACTGTTCTGAATCTGCTGAACTACACGCTTAGGGTGGCACGGACCCGCGCAATATTGAAAATCAATAGTCACGTGGTGGTTTAAAGGTTAGAGGTCTCCTGAATTAACTTTCTAGTACTAAATTACCAGCCCTTGGGTTTTTTGGCTTATTTATTTATTTATTTATTTATTTATTCATTTATTTATTTATTTATTTCCCATTTTGTAATGACTGGAGAGATGCATTGACTTTAAAGATGCATAGCTTGCACCTAGTTTGTGCTTGGAGTGAAAGGGGAAACCAGCAAAACCTTTTAATATTTGGTGTGATGATTTAAATATTAAGGTGTTTCTCATGAGCAAATTCAGAAGGAATCATTAGGCATACAGCAATGTCAGATATGGTAACGGAGACGTGAGCGTTATTAGTGGCCTGAAAATGAAAATACAGCTCTAGCCCTTTAACTCACATCTGTACAGTGCCTGTACTTGTACGATGTGTAATATTTAAATTAATGCATGTTCTATTTTTAACAACATTTAGATAATGCAGAGTAACAGTATTATTTGCAATATTTATTCATTAGGAGTGAACAAATAATATTGTCACAAATAAACTGAATCTTTAGAGTTGAAGCCTGTGAAGACTTACGTGTTGCTTTTCACCCATGAGCACAGGGCACACCCACGGACTGCTCCAGAGTGTAGCTACTCATACATGGAATCTCCTTCATGACTGGTCTTTAGCTCCTCTGCTTGCAGCTACTGCAAAACCCAAATCCTTTTTTATTTTGCTGAATGGATTTCTTATTTAAATTTACTCCAGCATTTCCCTTCCCCTTGTTTCCATTTCCCTAGGTACACTGGCAGCTTGAATTTCAACACTGAGTAGTTGCAACCTGGGTTAGTCTTCATCAGAACAGCTAACGGAGCAGGGGCCCAGCAGCCCACTGGAGTCCACGCTGTGGCTGTGGGAGCTTTGGGCACTTTGCAAATACCCTGGGGGACAATCTGGTGCATTGACCGTTAACTGTCTTGGCATGAGCCGGCCCTGGTGGGGCAATTAGGTGCAGTGTCGGGCAGCTGCAGGTGGTGGCAGTGACCTGGGGCTCCCCGGGATGCTTCGCACCCTCCTCACCAGGGGAACGTCCCAATGGGCAGGGGCAGCCTCGAGCTCTGGCCACAGAATCTCAGCATGGTGGGGGCTGGAAGGGCCCTCTGGAGCCCACCCCGTCCCACCCCCTGCTAGAGCAGGGTCCCCCAGAGCAGGCTGCACAGAGCCACGTCCAGGCGGGTTGGGGTGTCTGCAGAGCAGGAGAACCCCACAGCCTCTCCGGGCAGCTGTGCCCGTGCTCACCCTCACAGCGCACAAGTTCTGCCCCACGCTCAGATGGAAGCCCCTGTGCTGCAGCCTGTGCCCGATGCCCCTTGTCCTGTCGCTGGGCACCGCTGAGAAGAGCCTGGACCTGTCCTCCTGGCACTCGCCCTTAAGATCTTTGTAGGCACTGGTGAGATGCCCTCTCCCTCTCCCTCTTCTCTTCTCCAGGCTGAACATGCCCAGCTTTGTGGTCCCCTTTGTGCCAGATGTCCATCCTGGGTGACTGCCTTGATGGAAAATCTGAAGCAGCCACCAAGGATTTGAAGTAGCAGGTTAAAGAGATGCGGGCAGAGAAATAAAAAAAACCCTTCCAGGAATTTTAGACACTGCTAAAGCTTTTCCTTTCTGGGTCACAGACACCTCTCCAAAGCATTATTTCTAGAAATACTCAGCTGTTTTAAGATCTATTGATTGCGTGCAGCCTAGATTTGATTTTCTCTTCTCACAGAGTAGCTGTACACGCTTGCACCATCCCAGCCAGGACCGGGTAGCCAGGCACTGGTCTGCCGTGTTTCCCCAGCTGGGTGCTGGAGTTGGGCTGGGATCGTGGGCTGCAGGACAGGGTCTGTGCCATGGCCAGAGTGGCTTGGTTTGCCAGGTGGGATCCTGCATGGCCATGGGTCACCTGCAGAGCTGGAAACAGAACAGGGCGAGCGGCGGCACGTGCACAAGGACACGCGTTGTTGGACATACTGACGTGTGACACCCAGTGCCTACTTCTCAGAAGTGTTCGTGTGCACTTAACATCATCACCTGAACATACGCAGAAATAATGTCCAAAGTATGGGAAAAAGGATCTGAGATAACCACTCAGGCCTAATTACTGAACGAAACGAAGCACCTCTAAAAAAACCTCCAAACTACATATTGTAATATTTTGCCAGACAAACACAAAGTCTCTCATTTAAAAAATAAATTGTGTACTTAACCTTTTCATTTCTGGCATTTCCAGACTGTCTGCTAATCAGCGTCAGACCCATCCCTGGCATCAGCACGTCTGACTTCTGTTTATTTTCAGGTGCCTTCCACCTTTGACTCGAGGATGAAGGCTGCAAACACACCACAGGTATGCTCCAGAAACTTTAACCTGGGACATACATCGCATTTTGATAAACAAACTCACAGAAGGAATAAGACCAGGGTGTAACCAACAAAATAAAAGCCGGCTGCTAAGCGCCTGCTTGGATGCTGTCTCAGGCAGTACTTAAGCACGTACAGAATTTTAGCTGTATGAAGAGCTCTACTCACTTAATAAGGGATTCATGTACCCACAAATTCACACATAAATGGGGTTATATCAAGGTATAAAACCAGAAAAATCTTCCTCTGTTCATCCGTCACCTCTGCTACCATAAACTTCGGGTTAGACAGCATGTATGTCATATTACAGACATAATACAGATAAAAGTTTCTAGCAGAGTTTTTCCTCAATTACTGTGTTTATATAAACTCACAGATTACAGACGTGTTGCATGGGCACAGGAAGAGCTGGCACTGTTACGGGTGATTTTTTGTGCAAAAAAGAGCTAGAGTTTTAAAAACATGATTTTAAAGCATAGCTTGAACTAACATTTTCTGGTTTGTACATGCATAAAATAATCCTATAGAAATGTTAAGAATTTTTTTTTATAACCGTCATTCTTAACTTGTGCACAATTATCTTAATGTTTATTTCTATCAGCAATCTTATTAATTCCTATACTACTTCTGGACCATGCTTGCACTACAGAAATAATTTTAATTGAACATTTATTAAAATAAATGCTTGGTCAGGATATACCCACTCCATCTGGCTGCACTGGACAGGCATTATTTCCTGGATGTATCTGCTTTATACAACGTCTTCTCCCACAGCTCTCACTGACTACCAGAGATGATGATTAGATTGTTGTGGATTTTGCTCAGCAGCGTTTTCTGCCACAGCCCTTTCTGTCTCGGGGACATTAGCTTACATGCACACTCTCCGCAGGACTCTTCCTCTTCTGCTGCACAGAATAGGGTTTATTCTGGAAGAACATCGTTAACCACCAATCTGACAAAAGGCAGAGATCTTCTATAAATAACCCGCCCTCAAAGCTGGATGGGCTGTACTTTTTTTTTTTTAATTTTTTTTTATTTATTTGGTGCATATACATGCTCATAGTTACGGAGATAAGTTTTGATAAGAAATAAAATATGAATTGGGTTCCCAATGTTAAATTTCTACCCTTGAAAATAAAATAAGACAAGCTTTCCCCTTCCTCCCTCCCCACAGCAGTCACCTGCTGACAAACAGATTCTGGGCACTATAAAGCCCTTTTTTAGCACACTTACGCACTTAGCAGCCAAACATTATTTTTATTGCTGGCATCACGAACAAACACACAAAAAAAAGGAGACATGCAGAATTAAAAAAACAGCAGCATTGTGCAGTTAATCCTCTATTCACCGTTGTATCAAAGCACTTTTTTGTTACTTTTACTGTGATTCATCTTAATGAAAGCCACTATTTTTACAGCATATCTCCTTCAACCCAAACCCAGTACACACGCTTCTCTCCTTGGCCAGACCATGGGAGATTTAAAGCTGTTACTTCTCACAACAGGCAAAGTGGTGTTTTCTGAAACTTCACAAGGCAGCTTAATATTCACTAAACAGGTTGGGTTTTATTTATTTCTCATCAAAAGCCTATATGGTCTCTATAATAGTAATTGCAAACACTGCCTCACCCCCAACTTTTTAAATTGCTGTGCTCAAGTAATTTTTCACTCTTTGACAGCCTTGAGCACATAATTCATTAGTATTTTTGGGGGAGGTTTTTATGGTTTTGAGCATTTCTTCTCTGTGTAAAAGTGCCTTGAGACACCCAGGATCTCCCTGCAGTGTTGTGCAAAGCCTACAAATGCTTGTGCAAGGTGCACTGATCACCCAGCATGTTGCAGCTCCAGCAGCACTGGGACCGGTGGGCATTGCACGAGATGGGGGCTTTCCTGTTCCTGAGTATGGCACATCTCCTCTCGCAGGAATACGAAATCTCAACAATTTCCAGAGGCCTCTCACATCAAGAATCTGAAGTGCTTGTGGCCTTTGTCGTGATATTCAAAGCAGGTCCACTGCAGGGAATTAAGCAATCAGATCATTTTCTCATGTTGTTTTCTGTTCTTAGGGTTGCCTGTACTGACATGACCCTTCCGTAGGTGTGAAGAAATATTTAGTGTCATCTGAGTCAGCTCAACAGCACTAAGCCAGCTATCAAGTCCCAGATACAGCTCAGCATCCATGGTGTCATGGAACCGCTTTCAAACAAACATATAGAAACTATTTGGGGATTCCAGATAATGGTATAGAATAAATAAAGATTACACATGTTTTTGCTTCAGAAGTACCCTGACTTACTACGAAGCAGTGCCCCAGGAAGGCAGCTCTGCAGTTTCCTTTCTTAAGGATAGAACAGCAAAATTTTAGCAAGTTTTGGTTTGGGACATATCCAATCCCCACCTTTGCTTTAGTGGCAATTTCCACAGTCTTGGTCAGACCTTTTCTCAGTAGATGGATGTGTCTTCCAAAATGAACATAAACACAACAGCGGTCTGTAAATGAGGCTGTATTTCTTTGCAGGTGGAAAACCATAAAGTCATATTCAAAAGGAATTTATTGAAGGCTTCAACCACAGCCAACTGATACCAGAACTTACAGCGCAGTGTAATGACATGACACCTCTGAAGACTGAAGAAGCTTTCATGAGCTTTTAAGCTTTGTAGATGATTGGGCTGTTGTTGCAGGTCCAAAAGCAGAAATGAAAACTGAGTAGCAAAGCACCTGATCTAAACCCCAGAGGTCACAGTCCCCTGTGGACACTTCCCATTGCTTTCAAACACTTAGCTTAAACCCAAAGGGAACCACATGCAGGAGGTGAATCAGATAAAGGAAATGTTGGGATGGTAGGGGATGTGGAGGGAGATGTGAAATTAGTCTTACAGAAAAAATGGTGGTGGTGAATACCTAGCATAGACTTTATCCACACTCAGGGACCAACAGGGACCAGAATTAACTTCCAGGAACTTGAAAGCAAGATCAAAGCATAAGCTTGGAGTAGTCTGATATTCCAGGATACCAGTATACCCTAACAACTGACCCCTGAGCATGTTGGTTATACATCATTTTGCAGAGCATCTGAGATGCAATATTCTATGAAAATTTTATTTGGAAATGATGGACTAATTTTAATTTAACAGAATATCTTCATTCATGGATGGTGCATGGTGCCGAATCAAAAAACAGTCCATGTATTTGGTCTATTGACTTCCGTTGTCATGCGGTGAAGACTATGACTCCCAAACAGCACACACTGTATTTTTTCTTCTTCTGAAAGTTTTTCTGCAAAATATAGTGAGAGTTGCTCCCTGTCCAAGGAGGTAATGAATTCACTATAAAACCCTGACATTAGTTATTCTTCTGACTGCGATAGCAATAGTGAGGCCCTGTTCTCCAAGAAGTGTAGGTAAACATGACTTTATAATTATATTTTCCTTAGTAACTGATTGATGAATTTCCTGGTTATCAAGTTAAAAAAAATGGGGTTTGAGTGAAGATGACCGTAAGCCAGGCTGAGATCCAGATGCAGATAGATTTCGAGCTTGCTGACGTTCAGATCCATCACTGGGGCTCTGGGCCATTGCTAGTTTTAGTTCACCAGGCATGAAGGATCCATGTCCTTGCCCAGCTTCTCTGCAGAAGACATGGGGTAGAACAAGAGGGCCCATAGCCTGACCCCAACCACGTCCCAGTCTCTCCCAGTTCCATGGTGCTGTGCCAACCTGACCACTGGATGGGTCCTGGGACCCTCTTCTGAAAGATGCCACCATGGCATACGAAGGACCTACCTTGAGACTTGTTGCTTTGGTCATCAGTTGCAGCTGACCGACGGAGATTTGTCCAGGAGCATGGAAGGTACAGGCAGGTAATCCACCATCAAACGCTTTGGCTCCTCCGCCAAATGCGGAAGCCAAAGCCAGTTTGGTGACATTTGTTGCAGAGTGCAACAAACCGAAGGGGTTTTATGGTTGACCATGTAATACAAAAGTAAAGCTGTGCAAAAATTACATGCAATTTCAGCCTGTATATGGCAAACACCTCAAATTACAAAATCTGCTGGTTTGTTTTATGAACAGAGAAGGCTTCCTGCTTAAAAGGCTAGACAGAAATTTAAAAGGTAACTTGCACAGTCAAGTTGTGGGGAAAAAAAAATAAATCCAAGAGGCATCTCTGAGGAGAGGAGGGTGCACAGCGATGTGACCATCAGGCACTCATGTGTCAAGAACAGATGATCTGCCCATCATAATTAAAGACAGAAGCTTAAAACAAATCTCAAGGAACCAGGAGGTGCCAGGAAAACTTCAGTGGAGCAGTAGCTTTTCTCTCAGACAATGGGAAACGAAGAGAAAAGGACTCAGTAAGAGGAGGTTCACAGCAGGGACAGCTATCCTGAGCTGACAAAACTTCCTGGGCTCTGTGCTCGACCTGTGATTAATCGCACAGACACGCAAAGCACCGGCTGCGACCAGGAGCCATCCTCCTAATGCATGTCACAAACTTCATAATTCCACTTGGAACGAGACAACAGCAAGTTAAATTCCTGGATCACTGTCACTGTGTCACTTACAGAAGAAGTTGCACCGGGGAACAGTTGGCTATTGGAGTAATTTGAATGGAAATGTCAGTTTTCACAACCTATGATTTGAGGTGAGTGCCCTGCTATTATACAGCAGCTCTGTCAAGCAGCCGGGGCTGAGTGCATGCTGCTACATCCTCTCGGCAAATGCATCCTTGTCCCTGCTCCCACCCCAGCCTCCTCCCACAACCCAATGCTGCCAAAAAATTAACATTCCCTTCTCTGCCACACTTTTCATGACCCCAGCGAAGGACAGCTCGTGTGGACGAACATTCACTGTGGCTTCCCATGTCCTGGTGTGATGTTAATTCTGATTTTGTATTCTGTTCAAAGGTTTGTGCTTCAAAACCGTACAGAAACTGTGAGCTGTTTCTGAGTAAATCGATTAATCGAGATTCACATTGACCTCTGGGCAGGTTTCGTCTGAGTAAGGACTTCAGAATGTGGTCAATATGTCTTACTGCTAAATACTCGCAGAAGTTGCTACATAAGGTTGTACACATCTTATACACATCTGTGACAGATTCAGTCGATTCCCTGCACTGTATGAAGAAAAAAATACTTGCTGTGCAGAAGTGCCACAGTTTTGTCTAGTACCTGCCCTTCAGTAACACCTTTACATATAGTATATATACCTTTATTCAGGTATTTTGGTATTTGAAAGGAAATGCATCCAGTGCACAACTTGTGCATTGATTTGCCTACACTGATTCAGAAGGAAATAAGAGTTAAATCAGTGTAGCTATCAAATAGAGGAGCTCTCAAATGTTTAACTTTAAACATCAATTCAAATGATACTGATTTAGAAGCATCCAAACACATTATCCCCCCAATTAACTAAATCACAGCCTTTGTGAAACCAGAATAAACGCATGTGCAAACCTGACCTAAAAGCAATAGAAAACAAAAGCAGGAAACACCAGCTACAAGTAATCCGTCTTGCAGAAGGATGGAAAGGCAAAGGGGAGCTATATAGAAGTGGAGAGTTGTCATGAGAGGTGAAGGGCATCGCTGCCACCTCTTTTTGAGCCAGCCTGCAGAGCAATCATCACCCAGGGTGGGCTGCGAGTGGCCCCTTTCTGAGCCAGCAGCGCCCATGTGCTAATGCATTACGTGCACCCGCCAGCCAGCCTGCACAGGAAAGGATTGCACAGCCAGATCCCACACAGGTAAAGTAGTCCTACATCTACACTTTTAAAAACTGAAGAAATAATTGACCTGAGAGATCTTCTCTTGCTTCTGGATGAGTTTACTGGGCTCCAGCAGCTGTGCTTGGTTGAGTTCTGGTACTGGGAAGCAGCACTGGGGTAAGTTGTCTGTTGTGGGTTTCTCCTCTGTGGACAAGCAGGTTGCCCTACTTGACAAAAAATAAAAAATCTTATTGTTCAAAAGAAGAGATGTGACAGCAGGATATTTGGACTTTGCTGTCCTCTATATGCAGGGGATGGTAAAGAAACTATTATGCTGTTTATACGTTGCCCATGGTCCCACTGACGTTGGGGGTATCTCCGGGCAGTGAAGCACAATTCCTACTATTATTTTTACTTTGAAAGTAGTGGCTCACTGAATCAGTAAATGTAGGGGGATTTTTGGTTGGTTGGTTGTTTGTTTTTTTTCCCTTTTATGCCAAACATAAATAGGGTGAGAGAAAAATGCTTCTACAAAATGTGAAGTGAAAAGAAATGGAAAACAAGCCAAATTTAGATCTTGCCTCCAGGACAATTGACAAGTCAAGAAGCTTTCCTGGCTTCAAAACAGCTACTTAGATCACAGGTGGTTGTATTCTTAAAGGGTAAAAAGCAAAGCTATCTCTTTTTACGGTATACTTTTCAGACATCCTACTCTGTCGCAGCCACCAGGCTTTTATGTGTGCCCAGGCAGAAGAGGCTGGATCCTGTTGCAACACTCTGTTGGACTATAAACCAATGATATTTGCTTTACCTGTGCACTATCTTCCATGGAACAAAACAACATTTACATCTGGGATCAATTTGCTTGAAATTAAAGTGCAGCTGCTATATCTCTTCTGCATCAAAAGTATAGTGTTAAGGCTATAACATACAGACAGTTACACATTACTTTGCATTGTAATATTTAGATTTGTGTCATTTTCCATCTGAAGTAAAAAGCATCTTTAAATAAATGAGTGATCTTATACTACATATTTTATGGGCTGTGTACTCAGCAAGATATATCTACATTTGCAATGTGCATGTACTCCTCTCCAATTTCAAACTACGTATTTAGACCTTGAATTTTAATGCTTAAACAAAAATGCAGTGTAGGAATAATTTGGACTGTACGCTCAGAAAAGTTGTGCTGTGTTTGTACGAGAGAGTTAGATGAGTTTTATAGTATTATCAGGTAAAATAGGAGCTTTTCCAGTTTGTTACTGCAGACCCTTTCCCCCTCCCCTGTGCACAGAGGGGCTCTCTCTCAATAGCCCCCCATTCAAAGCTGCGATGCATCAGCCCTTCAACAGGGAGGGTGACACCAGTAGCCAGACGGCTGTGTGCAATTACCATCTGCGTTAACATAAGCATACATATGATCCTTACCAAGAGATGAATGCACAGGGCTTTTATTATTTACATGTAAGTTGCTGCAAATGCATCCAGAGAGAGAACATGAGTTTGGTATCTGTGAAAAAGCGACTGCAGCTACAGAGTGATTCCAGCTGCTGTGCCAGGTGGGACCAGGCTCTGCTGCGTGTCCCTGAGGTTACCCCCTTCCTCTTCTGGATGTCTGTCACATCATGGTGCCTGTGTCGAATGACTCACCGTGCAGCACTGTGCAGCATCTCCATAAATGACTTGGCAGGAGACGTGGGTATCTACCACCTTATCACCTGCAAGACAGCCCTCCAGCTGCAGCTTGTGGGTTTGCCCTTGCATCATGTTACCATGGCCAGGAACTACTACCACCTGGTCAGGTGGAGCAGTGTCTTATGTCATGTTTTGCTCATTGTCATCAGAAGGTGGTATCATGACGCAAACCTCCACCTCCAGTGCTGTCCTGCCATGCTGCTGGTGCCTTTGGACCTCCAGTGATGGGTAAGGAACTTGCACAGGGTCCATGAGGGTGCCCATCACTGAGACGGAGCCTACTGGTGAATGCACAGATAGGAAGGTCATTGCCTATTACTTTTAGATAGCACTCATCCACACACAAAGGGCCACATTTGTTGGCATTAAATGGTAAAAGGCAGGCAGCAATGCACACCACCACACCAATTTCTGAAGTCTGGGGACAATTTGGCTCCGAGATGTCCAGCCAGTTTTACCCAACACTGCCACCGATCAGCATGTAAGGCGTGTATTTTAATTCCTCCCCAGATCACCAAATTCAAGTCTGATTGACTGCTGACAATCAAATATTGCAATTGACAGATGTAGGAAATGCAATGTACTCCAACCAGTGTGCTTAACAGGCTACTTACCGATCCCCCATAAACGAGCAATCATGTGAAAAAATTGTTGGTGCTCTCCAAGAGGTTTGGGGGCTCTTGCCCAGCGTTCTGCTATACCTCCAAACCTTTAGGCAAATGGCAAGAACCATTAAAAAATAATAAAATTACCTTCTGAAACCAATGTTATTAACCTGCTTTTGCTTTCCAAAGAAAAAAAAAAAAGCTACGTGACACTGGGAAGAGGAGTGGAATCTGAATTTTCATAGTTTTCTCCTATAATTTCTAAACAGAATTCTTCCAGTTTTCCAGAGAAAATGGTCTCTACAGCTTAACAAGCATATCTAAATCCATAATTCTCATATTGTTTTACTGCCAACGGCTAGACTGAGTGCACCCTCACTCAGTTTGCAGACAACACCAGGTTGGGTGGGAGTGTTGACCTGGAGGGCAGGAGGCTCTGCAGAGAGACCTGGGCAGGCTGGACCCATGGACAAGGCTCAGTTCAACAAGAGGTTCAACCAGGCTCAGTGCCGGGTCCTGCCCGTGGGTCACACCAGCCCCACGCAATGTTGCAGTCTTGAGGAAGAGTAAGTGGAAAGCTGTGCGGTGGGAAAGGGCCTGGGGGGGCTGGTTGACAGCTGGCTGAATGTGAGCCAGCCGTGTGCCCAGGTGGCCAAGGTGGCCATCAGCATCCTGGCTTGTAGCTGAAACAGCGTGGCCAGCAGGAGCAGGGCAGTGAGGCCACACCTCAAGTCCTGCGTTCAGCTCTGGGCCGCTCACTTCAAGAAAGACAGACCCTGAGGTGCTGGAGCATGTCCAGAGACGGGCAATGGAGCTGGTCTGGAGAACAAGACCTATGAGGAGCTGCTGCGGGAATTGGGGGTGTTCAGCCTGCAGAAAAGGAGGCTCAAGGGGAGACCTTATTGCTCTGCACAGCTCCCTGAAAGGAGGTTGTAGCGAGGTGAGGATCAGTCTCTTTCTCCAGGTAACAAGCGACAGGACAAAGAAAATAGCCTCAAGTTGCACCAGGACAGGTTTAGGTTTGGTATCAGGAAAAATGTCTTCACCGGAAAGGTTGTTAAAGCACTGGAACAGGCTGCCCGGGGAGGTGGTAGTCACCATCCCTGGGGGTATTTGAAAGACGTGTGGATGTGGTGCTTAGGGACATGGGTTAGTGGTGGGCTTGGCAGTGCTGGGTTAACGGTTGGCCTTGATGATCTTAAAGGTCTTTTCCAATCCAAACAATTCTATGATTGTATGAAACAATTTAAGAGAAAGCCCAAGAAAACAACTATCCAGGATAACAGCTACTGAGCACAGAGCAGGGCAGTTTAGTGAAATCAAGATCAATGGTTATGTAGGTAATCTCAAATACAGAGTATTCTACCTTAAAGCGCAGCGCACTGGTTGAAACAAAAAATGGAAGTGCAGCATTTTCAAGCTATTATTTCCGCCTGGCAGCTGCATTATTTTGTGTTTTGGTGAAGATGAATCAGACTTTTTTTTTGCAAGTCATACACACACTGCAGCCTCCATTGTGCACTGCTCAAACCAGCTGCACAGGGACCCCAGCAGATAGAATGCTGTAGGACCCCAACATCTTCTGCTCCAGTTCTGGCAAAAAAGGAACTTTTCCAGAGCAGTCCCACAGTGGTTGACATAAAGACACAAGACCGTGAAAGAGAGGATACTGCTCATCTGAAAGAGTCAAATTACATACCTGGACTTTATCCACAGCCTAGAGAAGACAGACAATCAATTAGTCCAGTACAGCTTCTTTGCCATATCCAGGTTGGAAAACAGATTGAAGGGGTCAAAAAACTCAGAAGGCTCCGCATGATCTGACACTTGCCTTGTCACAATTTTCTTGACAGCCAGAAGGCTGGAGACAGTTTGCTGGTCATCAGGAGCGGCAGTACAGGAAGACTGATTACCAAGCTGGGGACAAGAAACCAGTCAATTAACGGTCTGCTTGTTCTCAAAACAGTGATTTCTTCAATAACTCAGGATGGTTTTAGTCTGCTCTTTTTAGAGGACAAATGTGCTGTAAAATAGTTGCTAGAGTATACAAACATTTCTCGTTTGCAGCCTCCCGATATTGCTTTTGTGGTTCGAGGTGATCTCCAATTCAAGCAACATTTGGAGGTTCAAACGTCATTCCAGCGCCATCCTTCTTACACTTGATTGTATTTGCACAATAACCTCTGCTGCAAAATGCATTGGCAGTAGTTGAAGTGACTTTCATGAACAATATACTGGTTTCATTTCAATTTTTGCTTTTACTTCCCACTTTGATTTTGGCCACATTAAATATAACTCTCTGCAGAATTAATTCTTTGTATGGGAAGTTTCTCAACTTCTGATATTTTATTATTTGTATGGTGCCGTTAGTGTGAGGTGTGTACCCGCTCTGGCTGCTACCCCCTGTATTACCCCCTGTGCAACCATGCACTGACTTCTTTGCCTTCAGCTATTCTGTCTGATGTCTACTGCAAGGACAAATCTATGCAATGTATTGATGTAATTTTATAGATAAAAATCAGAATAGTTATATATTCATCCCCCATATTCTGTGATGTAATCCCGTCCCTGCTGCCACCCATTCATCACAGCTGCTGCAAGGGGCTAGGGTTCATCCTCCTTCTTTGCCTGACCCTATTGCCAGTGTCAGAGAGACAAAATACAAAGGCCAACAGCCTTGTGAAGAGTAATTGTGCATCCTATCAAAAATAGGATATTTTGATACGTCAAGTTTGACATCCTCTCTACTAACTGACTTCTACTGGCCCTGCTCCAAATGGCAGGTACAGTGCAGTTGTGGTTTGTGCCTCCTGAAGTGGTTGTATCTCTGCTTTGCAGATGGTGGTTAATCTACTGATCTGCTGAGTGGGGAGTTTAGGATGGTGCTACTTGGATAAAGGTCTAAAAAACCACCGCAGTGCAAATAAACCCTCTCATCATTGGAAATCTGGTGTTGGTCCAAGGTTCAGTCACAGCTACTCACAAAGAGGGGTCCGAACACACACGGTCTTCTCCCTCCAAATTAATTTATATGAGATAAGGCTATGTTTCAGAAAGTCTTTCAGAGACATAAAAGCTTTAGTAGCTTGGCCCAAGGGGCTGTGTTAAGGACAACTTACCACAGGTCCTAGATAAAATAAAAGGCATTTTCTCTCTCTCTCCTTAGCGCGCAGCCCTGACCTCGCCGAGCCTCGCCAAGCTCTTTGGCTGCACGATGTGATTTTGCTGGCATCACCCTGGCTGTCAAGGGAGAGGATCGGGACTGCAGCGCGGGACATGATCTCTCCTGTTTTCCTGCGAATTACCACAGTGGCCTGTTGGATCACCTCTCCTCTGCTCGCCGTGCTCCTCCTCTGCTCATGACTGCTGCCCGCTCCCCCTCATTCCGCCGCAGGCAGCACGGGCTCGCCAGGGACCCAGGAGGGCACCAAGTCAAAGGGGATAGGCGCAGCAGATTGCTTTCCAGCCATCCCAGCTGATTACTCAGGCATCATCCATATTCCGGCTGGAGAACGCAAAGTTTGTTATCGTGTCGTTTTAACTCCATGTGTAAATGATGCTTCAGTACAACAGCTCACACTGCAATATTCTATTAATTTGTAAAGACCTGTAAATCTCTTGAGGGGTCTACCTACAGAAACTCCGGGCCATGTGCATTTTGGGTGAAGCGCCACCCTAGGTCTCTTATGAGAAGAAGATCTACAACTAAAAAGATAAAATGGTTTTGTGATCAAATTATGCTTGTGAGCATCTTGTTCAGAAAGAACAAAAGTATTTTTTTGCTGGGCATTAAAAAGAAATTATTTCATTGCACCCATTATTTTAGCTATTGAAAGACCGCTGCTTGTCCATTGCCCCCTAAAATTAAACTTGCATTTAGGCGTCATGCTGACGGTAGTTTCAAAAGTGTGCTTCATAAAAGCAGAAATAAGAAGCATGTTCAAGGCTTACACTTTCAAAAATTCTGGGCCATAACACTGAATTTCCTCTGAAAGCCAGCCATGAGAGCAAAAGTAAATAAAAATTCAAAACATCACAGTATGCACCAATGGAAATGCCGTGGGTTTTCCTTCTGCTTGCCAGAGTTTTAAAGATCTAAGTCAAGTCTGGATCAAAAAACACTCGTGATTTCCACTCCTGGTGTCCTGCTCTCATACTCCAGCCATGGCTTTAACAAGGGCGCCGCCAAGGGCTCAGCTGAGCCACACTGTGCAGGCGAGCTCAGATCCACATTACGGAATGGCTCAAATAGCCTACTTTGAACTGCAAGTTTTCTATATGGAATTGGGTCATCTCAGTGTTCATCGGAAAGTGAAAATTACATCATTGCAAAGTCACTCTTCCTTTGATAAGAGGGCTGTAGTTGTTTTTCTCCGTAACTATCATCAGTTTTGCACTTGGAATCATGCTGAGAGTTATTTTAATTAAACACCACCCCTCTCAGCCCATCTAGCCTCTGTTGGAGCCTAACTTAGGTTGACACCCCCATACTCGAGGGGTGCCTGGGGCTGGGCTGGGCAGAGCGCCCTGCTCTGGGCTCGACCCTCAGCTTCCTCACTTGTTAAGCCCATGCCAACTTAGCGAGCAAGAGCTCGCCTTAACTCAACAGTACCTACAAGCAATTTGCAGCAATAATTTCAACAAAAGAAGACCGATGCCACCTCAGATAATATGCCCTAGGCAACACCAGCACAAGTCCAGATCAATGGGCTCCTATGCTGCCCTGGCACCTCATAGCATCCGCGGCCAGGGCCCAGGTGATGGACCAGCACCCATTTTTCTGCAGGTTAGATGAAGACTGGTTAAGGAGAAGAGCCCAGGAGGAGTTCCCCATGCTCCTTGCAGCCCTCCATCACACTCAAGGACTACTCACAGCAACAAATAAAAAGCCCTCTTTAAAATAACTAAATAAGGTACTTAAAGAAGTTTTAAAAATTGATAACTAAATGTACTGTATGGGATCAATCTTGGTTATTGCCAGGTGGAATTTTTGTCTTCTGGCTTTTTTCAGTGGAAAAACCCCGCCCACCCAACCCAGCCGCTAATGAGAAACGTTAAAGGCTTGTTAACAATATCCTTTCATCAACCCAAGGTGCTGCCAGTGCCCCGCGCTCATGTCAATTTTCACCTTGCCGTCCAGCTACCGCATCTCGCTCCGCCGGCCGTGGGTGATGGAGCCCAGACCCTTCACTGCTGCCGGCTCCGGTCAGGCTGCGCCGCCCACCCTGCCGCTCCTCCGGCCCCTTGCCCCGCTTTTGGCTGCCACCCACATGTTACTTCACACGGACTGGGGGCTGGTCTGGATCAGGCTCGGGGGGAGCTTGCTCCCCATCACTGCATCCCTCTAGACTGGGAAGGAGTGAAATGGAGGTGGCTTCCTCCTTCAGCCTTCAGTCTGCAGCGATGGGGCCAAGGCTGCCCTTCCTCGTTCCCCCTGTAGTAATAATTTGGGGAGAAAAAGAGGTTTGGAACACTGAGGGAAAAAAATAATCAGATTTGCTCCACACTAAAAATGGCGCACAACAAAAATAGCGATATTAAAAGCTAATCATCTGGAAATCCCAGACTTAAGGACAGGGAGAGATTAAAGGTTTTGCTAGGGCAGGTCTTCGGGGTGGGGGGTGGGGAGGAGGAAAAAAGAGAAAAACTGGGAAAAATGGTCCTTTTCAAGGCACACATTAGGCGTATTTATTTGTTACTCATACCCTACGCATGCTATTTGAAACAAAAATAGCACAGAGTCCTTTGACAAGCTGTATTTGCACATCAATGTAACTGAAATATCCTCTCTACTTTAATGGCAAGTGAGGGTACTGTCAGTAATATTTTCCATTGTTTTTAAAGCCAGCCACAGTAGCACAGAGCAGAGGGTACAGCCACTCAGCAAGGGCAGGGGAGTTTTAGAGAGAAGCCTTTGAACGCTATTTCTATTCAATTTCTGTAAGAATATAAAAGGAATTACAATTAAATCTGTAAATGCAATTCTTTGAGGATTTTTACATTCCTATAAGATTCTTACTGAGAAATTACTCTTGAAATAGTACATAAATCTTACAGGACTCCCCTTGGATTACTGCACTTTTAAGTTTTTAAGCAATCTTTCCATAGGTTTATTCTTTTATTGCATTTTCTTTAAAGAAGCAGGTCTTCAGCATCACCTTTCACAATAAATAAACATTTTAATACCAAGTCTATCTCTTTGACCAGGGTGCAATGCATACCGCAAATATGGTAATTTTAAAATTGGGTAAGACACTGGGAAAACTGATTAGATCTAACAAACTGTGGTATTTCCAGAAGAAATAATGACCTGTGATGTTAACAGAAACAGTAGTTTAAAAACACTGCTCCATGTCTATACCTTAATGTCATTTGGAAAGCGATGGCACTGTCCTAACAACTGTGTCACCGTTCCTTACCCAACTGACACAGCAAATATCAAGTACCACTTCAAGAGTGCCTGGTGCCTGTGAACTACTTAGAAAAATTAAATGGAAACTTTATGGGCCAAACCTTTCTCGCCCAGATCAGATGACTAATTCCTCTAACTCCAAACGAATCGGTTGCACACGGGATGAAAATTTGGTCACGTATCTAAAAATGTCCCTACCACGACAATGAATCCGTTTTCTGTTTAAGATGCTTCCAGTATGAGCTCATTACGTTGCAAACTCAGCTTGCATGAAAGCGATCTGTAACAATCCTTAAGCCTGGGGCCCTTTTCCATTTGGTATTGATACATAGGATGTAATCTGCATTTTTCATTCCGGTGTAAAACAGTACGACCAGTGTAGCTGCAATCCTGCTGTAAATCTGATGCGGGAAATACAACGTAGCCCTTCAAAAAATATTTCTACTGGCCTCAGACCGGCTGTGGAGCCCGTTGTGTATGGAAAAAAAAGAAGGGGAGGAAATGACCCACTGAAAAATCCAGTTTCTTCCATGTTCAAGGGCATCTATTTCATTACAAATGTAGTTCTGCCAAAACAAATATTATTTTTGAATCTTTCATTATCTTGGTCTCTGGAAATGGGCGAAAGCAGCATGTGTCGGTATTAGGGGCTGCCGAGCCAGCTGTCGCACCCAGCTGCGCCGTGCCACGGTGTCAGCAGCCCCCAGTGTGGCCAGCGTGGCCGGCAGGCAGGGAGCTGTGCAGGGCCGGCAGGGCAGTGCCAGGCGGGCAGGGAGCCCCGCAGGGCCGGCAGGGCAGTGCCAGGCCGGCAGGCAGGGAGCTGTGCAGGGCCGGCAGGGCAGTGCCAGGCCGGCAGGCAGGGAGCCGTGCAGGGCCGGCAGGGCAGTGCCAGGCGGGCAGGGAGCTGTGCAGGGCAGGCAGGGCAGTGCCAGGCCGGCAGGCAGGGAGCTGTGCAGGGCCGGCAGGGCAGTGCCAGGCGGGCAGGCAGCCCCGCAGGGCCGGCAGGGCAGTGCCAGGCGGGCAGGCAGGCGTGCAGGGCAGGCAGGGCAGTGCCAGGCGGGCAGGCAGCCCCGCAGGGCCGGCAGGGCAGTGCCAGGCGGGCAGGCAGCCCCGCAGGGCCGGCAGGGCAGTGCCAGGCCAAAGGCACAGCGCTGCCTTCTGCTCCCGCTTTCCCCCGTTTCCCCACGCACCGAGCGGTGCCCCCGCGCTGCGCCGGCCCCGAGCGGCCCGGGCCGCGACACCACCCCCCCGGCGCCCTGCTGCCGGCCTTGGCACCTGCGGCGGAGATACACGCGTGTGTGTGCGTGTGTGTGTGTGTGCCTGCCTGTGTGTGTGTCTCTGTGTGTGTGTGTGTGTGTCTGTGTGTCTGTGTGTGCGTGTGTGTCTGTCTGTGTGTGTGTCTGGGTGCCTGTGTCTCTGTGTCTGTGTGTCTGTGTGTGTGCCTGTGTCTCTGTGTGTGTGTGTGTGTGTGTCTGTGTGTCTGTGTGTGCGTGTGTGTCTGTCTGTGTGTGTGTCTGGGTGCCTGTGTCTCTGTGTCTGTGTGTGTGCCTGTGTCTCTGTGTCTGTGCGTGTGTGTGTGTGTATGTGTGTGTGTCTGCGTGTGTGTCCGTGTCTGTGTGTCTGTGTGTGTCCGTGTCCGTGTCCGTGTCCGTGCGGCGGCTGCCGGCCACCCTGTCACGGGTTAATCACCTTTGTTAATCGCAGCCCAGGCCGGGGCCATGGCGCGCGGGCACAGCGCGGACACCCCCGGCCCGCCCGGCCCTTCCCTGCGCCGGGGCGCCCTCTGTTGGGCAGCGCGGGCAGCGCCGCCCGGGCCTGGCCCCGCCGGTCCCCTGTCCCGCCCTGGCCTGTCCCCTGCCCGGCCCCGGCCCTGACCCTGCCGGCCCCCTGCCTGGCCCTGTCCTTGGCCTGTCCCTGCCCAGCCCTGTCATTTGTCAGTCCCCTGCCTGTCCCTGTCCCTGCTCAGCCCTGCTTGTGGCCCTGCCCGTCCCTGCTCCCCCCTGTCCCCTGCCCAGCCCTGCCAGTCCCTATCCCTGTTCCCTGCCTGTCCCTACCCTTCTTCCCTGCCGGTCCCTGCCCCGTCCCCATCCCCCGCCTGTCCCTGCTCAGCCCTGCCCAGCCAGCCCCTGCCACCCTCCACCCCACAGAAACTGAGCCAGAACCTTATTTTGCTAAAAAGTTGGGGGATTGCTTCAGAAAGGTGTTACCCACCTTGAAGACCAGCGCTCGTAGTCACCATAGCTGCAAAAATAAAGATACATCCCTGAAAAAGCAAATACCTTTAAGAAAAACAGCAAGGGATGTAAATGTGAGAAAGGTTAAAGTTTACGTTTGCTACCGTGTTCTTTTGTTGGTAGCATGCATTATAAAAAAAAATAAAATACACCCAAACTGTACATATTATAAGGCTATATTTTTATCTCGGGGTTCTGGTGACACGTACAAACCACTTGAGCTTTGCTTTCGTGGTTTATATTGCCACCAGAAACCCTTGATAAAAATACAGCTTTATATTGTACAGTGGGGTATAGTTTATTTTCTCCATATATCATATACTGTGTTTTATTTATAAACATACACAAAGACACTCGTACATGCAAAGCAGTTTTTTTATTGAAGTAATTCTGAGATATCAATAATACTGTATTAACTAACGCATTGTAACACAATAATTTTTTGGCTAGCAATGGCCTTTCTAAAGAGACATCTATGAAAATATGATAAAACACATAAAAAAAAATCAGTATTTCCATGTTACAATTTACGATTCCCATACTGAAAATTTCAGCTTCTGGTGTCTCATACTTGCAGAGAACCCTGCTTAAACCACCTCAAAGTTTAGCTTCAAAATCTCTTGAATGCTTCAATCCTTCCTACAAAGGGGCTACTGGAAATAAAGCTTCACCTAACAGAGAAATGCAAAAATCCAGTGCAACAAATCAAACGACAAAACGAAATGTGCTGCTGCTGAAGACACAACTAATGATGAGCTTTTCAATATTTTGCCCAAGTTGCGCTAATCAGACTGCTTACTTAAAATACACTTTTCATACAATTTGTCAGCAGCTTCTCTTCCACCTGCTTTTTGCACAAAAGGCAACAATTTTTATTCCCATCTCTCACAATCCAAAAAGAAAAGCTGGAAAGAGGCAATTCAATAGCCGCTTGCTTTTGAATACATCTCAATGTGCTCCGTGAACTCCTGTTTAGGTAACGCACCGTTGCAGGCACCGAGGAGGTGCGGGCAGCCCTGGGCAGGAGGCTGGCAGGGCTGAGCGTGCCAGGCTGGGCGGGAGTGAGCATGGGCTCAGGCTTGGGCTCGCTGGCTGCCCCTCGGCGAGCGCCAGATGCTTCCTTAGGGAGAGGCTTGCACCTCACATTTGCCATGTCCCTCCTACTCCCTTATCCGTGCTTTAATGGACATTAAAAATAGAACAAAACAGGACTGGAGATGGGAACAAAATCCATGCACAACAGGCCTGGACCACTGTAGTCATTCTGCTGTAAAATGTAAAAACAAGAAAGGGCAGCTGAGCTGCATCCCTCAGGACGCATCCCGCTTTTTTAATATAGTGGTGCCACCACACATTTCACTTTGGATGTTGCATTATATTTATATGTCACTCAAATATTTACCATTTTTCTGAATTCTGCTGGGTGCTCTGAGAGCTTGTTATAAGCCAAGTATCCGCGGTTGTATGTCTTGGCTGGTTAGCAGCCGTGGCTGAGCTGCATCAATATGCTAACTTCTCTTTCTGGAGCTTCTCGTGTGACAAAAGCCACTCTTTCATAAGGTTTCCCCCTCCATAGTTGCCGCTCTGCCCGCTGCTGCAAATCACCCTGTGGCACGGTATTATAATCGGGATCTGCAAAACACACAAAAATAAGGAAGGCAGCAAAGGGTGAAGGCAAAGAGGAGCGGCGGCTGGGGAGGATGCCCATAAATCCACCGCTAAACCAGGAGTTGTCTGCCACCAGGCTAGCAGGGATGGGGACTGAAGGAGCCACGTGAAAGAGCACACTGGCGGAGTCCCGGCGTACCGGGGAGCAGGGGACAGCCACAGCACCAGGGCCATGCGCCTGGCTCAGCTGCGACCGTGCGGAAACAGTGCTGAGCATGGGCTCTGAAGGCCAGCCCGATTCTTAGCAAAAATAAGTATGGACAGAAATTTTCATACATAGAAACAACGTAAAGTCTTACAAGGGTAAAACTGATCTGTTAGATCCCTATCTAAAAAGTTCTCTGCAAGCAGCACATTGTCCTGTGCTGCGCCAGCCCTCTCCAGCAGCCAGCCCTCAGCGCCCAGGGTGGGCGACGAAGCCTCGCAGACCCAGAGCACACAGAAGGAGAGCAAAGAGGCACAGGACGACTATTAATCATCACCCAGGATAAGAACAGGACACATTTCTGGGAATAAAAGCAACACAGGCCACTGAGAAGAGCGCTTCCAAAGTGAGATTCCTGAACCCCTGCTAGCGCAGCAGATCTCCTCCTCTCGCCATAGCACCTCTATGTGCATTGCTGAAAAATTCTCTATACGAACAAGCTGCTATTTATTATTTAACAGCAAGTCAATCCAAAATGGGTTGTGAATTTTTAAAACCTACAACAGGAGAGATTTAATTCATACCTAACTCGTTTTCATCATGCCTTCTACTTGGTATCATTTATAGCCAAATGTCATGGATTCTGAAAAATCAATGCAAGAAGTTACATAATAGACTGATAATGTAGAGAAGTACATAAACGCGTTTTTTTTTTAAAATATTATTTTTTATTACAGGTGATTATCATAGTTGAAGTACACTCCATAAAAAATGCAATACATCATCTCTAATCACGCTGTTTGTGTTTTGGTAACTGCACAGTAATTCGATCGCAATACTATAGCTGTGAAAACAGTAACTCACTAAAAAGTGCAGTTTTAACAAATTTGGATATTTTAAGTCAAAAAGTAGAATTTATTTATATATAGACACACAGACAAATTACACACTTTACACTGACTTATTTTAATCCCATTTAATAGTTATTTCAGTACAGTTCAAGCTGTGCTCATATTTGAGTCTGGGACACACAATACCCAAAGCAGCTGAACAGCTACTGGCCAGACCTTTATAAATTGGGGTTTTTTTTGGGTTCTTTTGGTTTTGTTAAATAATTTCAACGGCTGAAATTTAAAATCTCAATCTCAGCCCACAGGCTATCACATTAAATGGGAATACACATAGGTGCTTTTTGTTAATCAAGGTTTGAAAAAAATGCTTGTAATAGCTGCTTTATTTGGAGTTGGCAATACCACAAGTGAATTATGCATCCATGACAACTCCAGTGAGCACCAATAAAATCTTTACTCTATACCGTGCCATCCTGCGCTTGGTTTATGACTTCTTTAAAGAAGTTGTTTTTTGCAAGTGTTTTTCTGTTTTGGGATTTCTCCACCTTTACAATCCACGTGCACAAGTTACTGCAGGCGGATTTTCTTGAGTGACAAAGCTGTAACAAGCCATAATGACACACTGTAAAAAGTCTCCAAGGTTAATTTGCAATTCTTCAAAAACTTATACAGTAAATAAGCATATTTTGATGGTAAGGCTATAAATCTTGCTACAGACAGGGGCCAAAACCTCTTTCCGAGCCTGTTCCCTGCTGTGCTCAGATGGGCAAGGATGCTTGAAATTGGGGGTGGGTGGGGGGTGGGGGAGGAACGAGGGGTGGGTCCATGTACTGGGGAATTTTGTCAGGGGGTTAAGCTGATGACTTCTCCTGCCAAAAACTGTGCGAGGAGATGGAAGATGTGCCCAAGAAGAGGGGAAACAAAATAAAAAAGACTTTATTTGCAGGTGGTATGAGCTGGCATGCTGCGCAGGGTCTTGGTTGATCCCTGGGTCAGTGCAGGACCTATTCACAAACGCAGGGATGCGTCGCTGAGCTGCTTACCATCAAGGAAGAAGACGAGGGTATGAAATAAATGCAGCTTTTTCCACCCCCAAATAAAGAATTTCATACTGAGTTTGTCCTAACAAAGGCAAGTGCCCGTACATCACCCTCCATAGTGTCAGACGTAAAAGAAAATGCAGTACAAAGGCTGTATCAACGCTGTAATTTAAAAATATTGAATATTGCTTCAGTTTGGCTTAATTGTGGTGACAACGTTCTGACTACTAAAATAATTAAACCTGCTAAAATTTATTAGGGCCCTAAGGACATTTTAGAGGGAGTACTACCCTAGTCTGGAGCTTTAATGCCTCAGCTACATTTAATGTAATTTTTATCAATAACCAAGGAGCTCATAATATTATAGCTCCAATGAAATCTTCATGCTGTGAAATCTAATTCATCTAATACATGAATCTATCACTTTCACAGACCCTACCTCAAACGCTATAAAACTTCCAAACCCATAGATTTGTATCCGACAAAAATAACATGAAGGGGCCCTTGGATCAATAACGGAGTCCCTCTGATTCGGGCACCAGCTGAATATTTTCTCCAACTTTGCTTTTGTTCTTCTGGGTAGAGGCCCACAAGGGAAAGAGCTTGTTTTCACTCGCAGCCTCATCAATACCTAAATCCTGGTGAACAAGTGACACTGAGAAGCTGTAATCAATAGCTCCCTGTGCGTTTTTTCTTCTGGTCAAATGGTTCAGCACTACTGACAGCCCTGACACTCAGAACATGATGCTAAATCTTTATCAACAGCCATCTGGGTGACTGGCAGAACAAGACTCGGGTGGTCATTAACGCTCGTGGCAATCTGTGAATAAACTAACTCCTCAATAATGCGTTTGTTTAGAAAAAAGGTGGGGAAAAAAACTCCCTGTGCAAGGTATTGATCGTCTTTGAACTGCATTTAGCAAATTCTGTCTGAGGACGGAGCGGAGCGGTGCTTGCTGTGGCGCTCCGCTCGTTAAGAGTTTTCAATTTGAGGCGACGGAAACCTGACCGTCCCATTATAGCGCTGATGGGCTGGAGACCTTCAGAAACTGCCAAACTGTCAAAACCAGATCAGCCAGGTCATAACGGAAAGAGCTGAAATATCACGTTATAACACACCACGAGAATCACGCTTGGCAAAAAATAATCTTTCTGTTTGCTCATGTCCTATTGCTCTTTCTCCCCCTCTTCCTCAATAGAAACAAACACCGTAAGGTGACCCAGCATGGGTCCTGGGTTACTGCAGCCACTGAAGGAATTAATGCGCAAGTAGTTTTATGTGCCCGCAACATTTCAAATCCATACTTTGCAATCTTCTCATAAATGCATGATTACTCCTTCCCATCCTCAATGTTTAAAACAGTTTGGCTGAACAGTATCTCAAAGACAGACTGATATTAGTGCCGAGCTGTACACGCAGCCACGCTTTAGCCTGAACAATAACACAACTGGAGAGAATATAAAAAAACAACGTACGCAGCTACAACTACAGTTAACAGACCACTGAAGACGTCTTATTTAAGGCACAGAACAGTCAATTAGGATGGCCTTGGACTAATCAGCCCAACATTCGCCATCTCCCATGAGTCTCTGTGATTTCTTTTTGATCCTCCTATACTAGTCTAATGAGATTTTTAATTGAACTTTATGGGTTCCCTTTGAGGACCACAGACCTTGCAATCAATGTGAACCGCAGTAAACTATTTGAAGTTTCTCTTGCAAAAGGTGAGACATCCTCACCATGTCCTTGGCATAAATTGAAACAAAGATGTTGCACCTCTCAGCTGCTGCTGGCACCTATTCCACCTTCTCATAAAGTTGAAGGTCATCGTATGAATTATGTGAAGCAACCCAACTACAAAGGGAAACCTGTGGAATGCCCGTCACCAAAATTAAAGACCAGTCCCTGATTAGCAGAAGGGGAAAATGTTCTGGTATGTTGTGGAAAAAAGTGAGATTTGCAATTTTATCAACACGTTTGAGGAACAATGCAATGCCAGGCTTGGGTTTATTTCCAATGCTCATTTTTAGTTACTATTACCCTCATTAAATCACGCTTATGACTTAATCATCAGGTTTATAATTTAGTCCTTTAATCATAGGAAGCATCTCAAGGTGCTAACATATTTTGTTATTTTGCATAGCTTCTGCAGCAATCATTGACAGAAGTATTCACTTTTCCTTCACATTTGCAATACAAGTAATCGCTAGTGTCGGCTTCTCTCCTGCGAGCAAAAATCACTAATCTGCTGCTTAACAAAACATCACATTTCTGCAACAATTTCGAAGCAATTGCTCCTCAAAACCAGTATTTATATCCTAAAGCTCACATCACAGGTGTAGCAGTTGTTAACACCACAGCTCTTTGCATTCTGTGCTGATATGTTAATGATGCTGCAGTCCAGATGACGTGTTCAGTTTAATGAACTGTTTAGTTAGATTCAAAGCTCAATATCTCATCTGATAAACAGACTGCGAGTGTGTTTATACATGTACCAGGTTCACGGGTATCCTGCAATTCTATGCAAGTAGCACACTACCACAGAAACTCACATAATGTCTAATGGGTTTAAGCTTCTAAGCTCAATAAAGGACTACATCCTGATATTTTAAGCGTATATCATATTTTCCTAGGAAACAGTTCATATAAGCTGTATAAAGCTATGTTTAGTCAATACGCTGTATTGTACTTGACAATACAAACTATTTTAATATGATGGAATGCTTTCCAATATAATATGGTGTACTTTAAGATAAGGCAATACAATGCAAACCTACAGGAAAGAGTTCTCAAAGAATAACAATATAGTGCTGTGCAAAAGGATATGTAATTGCTATCGCCTAGAAATGTACCCAGCTTTGCCCTCAGGCTGCAGTGGAGCAGCAGCATCCAAAGTAGCGGTAACAGCAGGTTGTGGTGTGAAAATTCCTGCTTTTTCCCCTGTGAGGAAGGATGAAAATAGTTCTGAAAATATACAGCAAAGCTACTGCAATTTTTTTTAAATAGGGTCCTACCTTATTATTGTTATTTCCCGTCCCATACTATGGCTGCAGTGTTTTCCATCCCCAGCAGAAAATTTTTAAGCATATTATAGACAAAAATGTATAGCTTTAGGGAAAAATAGATATATTAATATAATACCACCCCAATATTTCATAATAAAAAGCTGATAATAAAAGGAAGTAAAAACTGTAATGAGAGCCCTGCCCATTCCAAAGCACATTTTTATCACTACTCCTGTAGTCAATTTGTAATTTCGTGCACATTCCACAAGCAAGCACACACATAGTCCTTCTGCACTTAATGCGAGCATCTATTTACTATGTTTCTCCTATTTCCCATACATATCCTTACATGGTCTTTCAGACCTATGAGCTGTAATATGCAGGTTGACTATGCATCATGCGCAGGTTGATTTTATGAATGAGGTGAGATACAAAGATAATATGTGGCACAGCAAACCCCCCTCACCTTTATTACTTCTGTATGTAAAGCCACCAGCTCTTGTGAAAACAGATTTTCTAACCCACTCTGCGACTACACATTGCAGTCTCATATGTATGTTATGAAAGAAAATACCGAGAGGACTGAATGTAAAAGCAACACAGGAGGTTAGAGATTACAGCAGGTACAACGCTGGAGAAAAGGAGAGGAATTTGGGCATGGAAAGGCACATGTTGCTCAGGGCAAGCGGTAATGAGGGGAAATATGTTAAAGGATGGCCAAAAAAGCCCCAGCGATCTTAACAGAAATCAGTTTTTTATATTTTTCAAGGCAAGTAGCAAGGGAACGAATGTGTAAAGACAGAGAGCGTGGCGTTCTGTTTGCCCGCCTTTCCGTTCCTCTCCTTCGCGTGGGAAGCAGCCGGGCTGGCTGCAGCAGCCACCCCAAGCAGTGCAGACCCACCGCAGCGCCCGGGTACCGCGCTCCCCACTCTGCCGCCATGGCAGGTCTTGTCCTGCAGACCAAAGCCCGGACTCTGTGGGTTTAGAGAACTGAACTGCCTCCTCCACTCCCCGGGCAGTGCAGGGACACCCATCCATTCCAGAAACCCTCCAGTTTCTAACGGGATGCGAACCCAGCCACAATGGGATATATGACCCACCAAACTCACCTACTCCAATCAGCGTGAGGCGGGTGCATACATACATCTGGAAATCTAAACCTTGACAACTAAAAGGGAAGGATAACTACCGGGAAGACAACAGACCAACTATTATACCGTTTTTCCAAAACCCACAGGCGTAACTCAGAGCACTGCTGCCTCCAGTTGGTTCAAATTCAGGCAACTCACCTGTATCTAATGGGGAAATGACACTTCTGGTTTGCAGTACGCGGGGGAAAAAACTATATTGACAATTAGAAATTTGATTCAAAGATGTACCTGCATGATTTTAAATCCCTTCTTGTCCACAATTCCAGAAATGTATCCATGCCAGAGAGGGCAGACTGCTGTTAAGACAACCAAAGCTACTCACACCCTGTCAAAATGAGGTCTGTGCTGGGGACAAAAGCCTTCCCTCAGCTAAGTATTATACATATGGAAGTCTGAGGACAACAAAATGTGTAGAGGCTGATGAATTAAAAGGAGTGTTTCTCTTTCAAATCTAACACCATAAATGGTAGGGAATAAATCACAGTAAACTGGGTTGTGCATTATTGCTGATTAAAAACACTTACTGACCTTATTACTCATGGTAGATGAGCTTTCATAGCAGATAAATTTAATCTAATGACATATAGCCACAAAGCTCTCTAAATCCAGCATCTTCCATCAACTTTATTTAAAAGTTGATGTGAACTTACAGGATTGCTCCTCATTGCTCCTCCCACCGCTCTCGCTGCTCTGCTGTTGCCTGCGAGGTCTGCTAATTGCTTGTAGGAAATGGCCTCTCCAAACTTCACGTCTCTCAACAGGGTCCACAACACTTGTCTGGTGAATGAATCTGCAAAGAAGATGAAGCCAGCACTGTTCGTATGCATGGCTGAAAAAGCCAAGATAAAATATTCAAAAAACACAACACAAAGCAGAATCTCAATAGCAGCTTTCTAATTTAAATTTAAACAGCCCCGATGCACTGTCCTGTTATTGTATCCTATATTACTACATTTAAATACATGATTATTAGAAAGAGTGCTTCAAGTAACCGATCACTATAAAAAAGGATTTAAGGCTTTGATTTTCCTATATTTTTAATTTGCTTCAAGTACAATTATCCTGTTAACTCATACAATGTGGTTTTTCCATTAAATTGGCAGAGTATAAATTAGCATAGAGTCAAATTAAAAAGGGAAGAAATAACCGGCTCTACCTATTTTACAAAGCCCTCGCATCTCCAGCTAATTTCCAACTTCAGCTGGGACACGCGGTAGAAGAAGCCCTAGAGCCAGCGGACTCGGTATTATCCTGGCTGACTGCATTTTATAGTCGAGACCCCCAAGCTACTGCTCAGCATTGCAGACATTACGAAATGTAAGGACTAGCTGTGACCTTGAATGTACGGCACATCCTTAATGATACAGAGCTCCGGAAAAAAAAAAAAAAAAGTATCTTCCATTATTTTAATTTTAATTCACCAGCAAATTGCTTCTAAGTGTTCCAATTGCTGAAATAATGAATAAGCAA
Source organism: Falco cherrug (assembly GCF_023634085.1). NCBI lineage: Eukaryota > Metazoa > Chordata > Aves > Falconiformes > Falconidae > Falco > Falco cherrug. Next base: position 55,734,411 of record NC_073705.1, on the reverse strand, counting down.
ATGCATTAGGACCAGCTTTCTTCTGCATCTCCGGGTTTTACCTTCCCAACCCAGGATTATTTTACAAAAGGAAAATTGATAGTTGTGTTTGGATTTTAGTTGGGTTGAACACCTATTGCTCTTCCAAGGCACTTGTAAAAGCTTTGAAGATCTAACTAGTGAATAACTTACTGAGAGGAGTGAGCAGGCGAATAAAAAAAAGAAAGAAAAAAGCGGGGGGAAGAGACCCCTTCCCCCAGCTGAGAGCTTCAGTATCCTGCTTTGGCAAAGAAACAAACTGATTAAAACCATTTTCTTTCTTCAGTTGTCAAAAAAGACATTGATTATGTTACATAGGAACATAGTGAAATGTGATTTTGTTCTTAAAGGAAACCCATACACCATTATGTGTGTGTTAAATAATAAAAATCACTTCTTAACTGAAGGGAATGATAATCACTTCATTGAAAAAATCTGTTTAGTCTTTATTATAACATTAAGCAAATTAAACATCAGCATAATCCAGGTGATACGAGAAAAGGGTCATCAAAGAAATTAACTTTGTTGTTCATTAATTTACATGGATTAGTAGAGGGCAAAGAGATAGCAAATCTGCTCTAGTTTTTTATGATATAATTTCAAACTGTACACCATTTGTGGCAGTAGGGTGACTTTGGGGTTAATCAGACTGATTTGTCCTTTTAATTGCTTTCTATTCAAAGAAAATTCATTAGATAATGTTCTCTTCAAAATTCATGAATCAATTTAACTGAAGAAACCACATTAACAGCTTTGGGTTCATTAGCACAAGCAGTTGTGTTACTAGCTGATTGCTAGGAGGGTTTCCTTAGGCAAACAGATTTTGTTTACTGTGATTTCTTCAGAAAGGTTTATTTCAAATCAAACTGTTACTTATTATTTTTTAACATTCTTTTCAAGCCGGCAAGATTAGTGTTAACCTCGCCTGCTCAGAGGTCTTGGGGAATTACTGCCTGATGTCATCTTTTAAATCAATGAAACGCAGTGACTGTATGTCGCCAGGGCCCGAGTCCAAAAATATCCCTTTTTTTGGCAGGGCAGGCAGCAGGCTGGGACGTGACGGACCTGTAACTTTCTGAAACCTGTAGGAATAAGGGGAGAAGCAGGTGCAGAGTGTGCTGGAGCACTGAGCGGCTGCGGGAGGAAGGGGCAGCTCCGGAGCCCACCGCAGTGACAGCTCCACTGTGCCAGGCGATGCCCGAATTATTGAGTACCTTTTAGCACGCTAAAAGAGGGACAGAGATTATCCTCTTCTGACAAGCCGGGGCAGAGATTATCCTCTTTCCAGAGCCACTGTACATTTTTCATGGGAGAATATATACTGCCTCCGCACCCACATAAAACACTCAAAGTTATAGTTCAAAAGAATGAAAAATTTAGCAATCATGCACATCATTTTATAAATGTATCTGAAAACTCAATTTCATCCTGTAGGGAGCAAATGCATTAATTAGTTTAAGCAGCTCTAAGAGACAGTGCCAAATACTGTTATTAAACTGTCTGCAAGTGTGAGTGCCTCTAAGCATAACCTGCCCAAATTAGATGGCTGAACTTTCACCAATTTTCAGCGTGTGCCAACATTTTATGCTGTTAAATATCATTATAAAGTGCTGTAAAATACGCACATAAAAATTAACGCACACAAATTCTCTCGCTACGTGAAAACACTTCATACCTCTGCGAGCTGAGGATGCCTGCGCCATCTCAGCGAGGCAGATGCCGGCAGAGCAATGGCTGGACCGAACCACATCACACAAATATATCCGAGGTTCTCTCCTTTCTCTGCACCCACCTACAGCGCGCCCTGCACTGCTGTCAGCAAAAGTACTCCCTCCAGGCGAGCAGGTTCTGGACTGCCCTCTCGCCAACAAACAAGCATTACGGCCAACACAAAGCAACTCATGTTGCTGAATGCTCCTGCTCATCAAAGCCATCGCTAATTGGTCAGATTTTACGTGAAAACGCACAATTCACCAATTCCCACTGTTAGCTGGAGCTGCACTGGGAAGGTGGGCGTGAAGGTGGACTGAAGGATGGGGAAGGGAGAGATCTGCAACTGAGTTGGGTTTTCAATTCTCCACAGCCCTAAGGACCCACTCCCACCTCCAGCTACTATGTCCGTGGCACCCAGGGACTACAAAGGCAGTTGAGAGGTTTCACAGAATCACAAGATGGTTTGGGTTGAAAGGGGCCTTTAAAGGTCATCTTGTCCCAACCCCCTTCCATGGGCAAGGACATCTTCAATGCAATCAGGTTGCTCAGAGCCCTGTCCGAACCGACCTTGAACGTTTCCAGGGATCAGGCATCTACAACCTCTCTGAGTAACCTGTGTCAGTGTTTCACCACCCTCATCATAAAAAAATTTCTCTTTATATCTAGTCTGAATCTACCCTCTTTTAATTTAAATCCATCACCCCTTGTTGTATTGCAACAGGCCCTACTAAAAAGTCTGTCCCCAGCTTTTGTACCAGCCCCCTTTAAATATTGCAAGACTGCAAGGAGGTCTCCCTGCAGCCACTTCTCCAGGCTGAACAGCCCCTCCTGAATGATAGGCGATGGGTGAATGACTTCTGGGATGTCTTCCTCCTACGGGCATCACCCTTGCCTTACTCGCTGGTCACAAACCTCCTAACTGTGCGTTACTACCGGCCTCACCAACTGACGGTAAATCGGCAAAGCAATGCACCACCACGCCGGGAGTGGATGTGCCAGGACTGATTGGAAATTACTATTCACAGATAAGTTGCAAGCCCCTAAAAAGAGGGACTGACCCTGAACCTGCTGTTAATGCCTAAACGCTCTAGGGGTCACTCATGACAACCCGCTAGACTTTAATTCTCCATATGAACGTTACATCCGTGGGGATAACGAGTGAAAATCGAGTGACAATCAAGTTTACTTTACCACCAGCCGTATCGTAAGTTTTAACAGTGTAACTGAAGGTGGCAATTAGTGAAGTCATACGCGCTGCCAGAGCATTTATGGTGTTAGTAAGGGGCTCAGCGCCCAGGGCTGGCAGGATGGATGCTACGGGCAGCACAGAGTGGGAAGAGCAGAGCTACCAGCGTCAGCCCCCTCCTGCCCCTCTCTGCCCCTCCTTGCATGGTTCATGGGGCCAGAGAGGTTCAGAAGATATACAGTCTGATTTTACATCCTTTTTAATCCCTTTGATTAAGATGGAAAAAAGACAGACCAATTTTTTCCTTCTCCTCAACATAGATTGCTGGGAATGTTAGTTTTTCTGTTTGCTGGGGGGGTGGGGTATTTTTGATTTTGTTTTTTGGTTTTTTTTACCAAGGCTTTTTGAAAATGGAAAGAAAGAGTTAGAAATACTCACCCCTTCTTGCCAGCTTTTTCGCAGGCTGTCTGGGGTGCTACGTAGAATTTTTTTTTTTTTTTTTTTTTTTTTTAATGCTTAGTGGTTTTCCCTTTACTCCTACTGACAAAAATACAACCAAGTATAACACTTGAAAAATATTTCAAAATTTCTCTACAAAACAGCTGGTCCCACAGCAGCACGAGCTTCCACCTAATCCAGAAAACTTAGTTTGGCTCCTGGACCTTGGAAGAACAGATTCAGATTCAAACTGAAGAACTTCTACTGACAAAAGGCAACCGTGTAAATAGTTAATGCAAGCAAGAGGGCTGATTTTCAGCAATTTTGAACCTCCTTCACTAGTAAGCAAGCTGTTAAAGCCATATTAAGCATGTCACCTAAAAAGCAATCTGAATACTAACAACCACTGCTGCCCTATCCTAGCCTGGACTTGCAAGGGGTATGTGAAAGACAGATGCTTGTCTAGTTTTGTAACTTTTATTATATTTTGCTCTTGTTGTGATCAAGAAATAAATTTTCTTCCCTTTTACAGTGGCTGCTAGCCCCTGACCACTGGTACTCTACAGTGAAAAATGCAGTTATTAGTTGCTGTTAAAGGATTACTGTGAATATAGATTAGACAGTATGGTGATACTGTATGCCATAAAATAGCCCAAGCATCGCACCACTACAGAAACAACGGATTCCTTAAAATCAGGGTGCAACCATCTTGCCAAAGTCACTGAGAAAAGACTATGAACTTCTATTGCTGCTGTCTGCATGTGTGATTTTGATATATTAGAGAAGACAGAAAGTGCCTAACTGAAAACAGTCAAGTTAAACTTTACCTTTATGATTGATTAAATAGCCCAACCAAAGCAAAGACCTTGGTCATTCTGAATGACTAAGCTTTATGAATAAAGATCCAAAAATAATCTAATTTTAGAGTACCTATTACTGACTTTATATAATCCACTCATCCAACTTTAGAGTAAAAAGAAAGTTCACTTATAAAAATGAAAGAAGCAAAAGTTCCAACAAAATCATATTTCATTTTAACAGGTAAATAATGGAGGGATTAGACAAGTATTTACCGGATTCCACCTCTAGTTCATTCAAGACCTGCAAGGGCATCTCTGTGCCCATTATTTTAGATATACAGTTGGACAAAAATTCCCCAGTTAAAACCACAGCAATTCCATGTAGAAGACAGAGATCTAAAGGAAACCTCCTGCCTCAAAAGCATCAGCCTAAACCTCTTTTTTTAAACATTTTTGTAAAAAACTTCCTTGCAGAATAAAAATCACTCGCTCATCAGCTACTCTGCAGCATACAACACCCCATGCACCTATTTAATCTCCCAACCTTCATCGGCTGAGCTCATACTCATGGTGTGCACAGATTTCCTACGCTATCCTTGCCCAGCCTCGACTCCAGCTAAAGGACTCTTCCCACCCCTCCAAAACAACTGCCACATTGCTCCTTCCCCACCGTCACTCTATCATCGCATCGTTCAGGCAACTCATCCAATAGTTTCCCACACTCTGCCCTATTTCTGATGGCATTTAAATAGCTAAATTAGTATTTATACCTGAAACCCTAACACTTTCATATTATTCAGATCTGACCCCATGGGACTGCTGGCCAAGAGGACATGGACCTCTCTGTCTACTCCCTGCGGCGTAAGAGGCGGGTGCTCAGTGCCACCCTCTGCAGGGCAGAGCCACCGGACTGTCACGGACAGCACACCTCGACTGCAGATGTATCACATTTTGAAATGTTTTTCTTTATTTACTTTATACTATTTCTCACTAGCATACCCCTATGCCCCATGGATCACAGCAGTAAAGTTGTGTTGCTAGTGCATATTTCTGCGGCACAACTAAAAGAGTGATATTCCTTGAAAACATGTTGCATTTTCCCCCAATAGAGAAAACACTCTACATTTGTTCTACATTTATCTGGAGATAAATTAGGGTCAACTGCAATGCATTCTGACTACAGAACTAGGAACCTTTCAAGGAGATGCCACTAAGCATTCAAAAATTCAAAAACCCCAAACCAACCCAGCATGTAGCACTGGCAACGGCTGAACTCAACTGCCCCCTCCGATGTTGCGTCTTTGGTGAACCTAAGTTCTTGCAGCAGCCCCTGCGGTGCCTAAGTCTGCCCCAGCACAAGCCCTGTACAATCTCCTCTATTTTCTGAATACTGCTCTGCAGATACCGTTGCAAGAGTAAATACTTAATGAAATTCCAAACATCAGTTCATAAATATTAGGCAGTCCATATTAAAGCCATGAGAGTACACTAGAGCATTGGATAATGTGGCTCAGGTGTTATCTCGTACTCTCCTCCCACGGGTCATGATGTTCCCCTTTCCGTGCGGTACAGGAACGTGGGCTAGGGGACTGCTTTTATAACATTTTTATGTATTGCCTATGCATGTATGTGTTCGCAATATGTAATATAATAAAACATAAACGCAGCTATAATTGATAAATGTACCATATATCTGTATCACTTAAATGAAAAATGTACCAATATGCTT
>NC_073705.1:55693527-55723527 GCF_023634085.1 Falco cherrug | reverse complement strand
TTTGATCACAATGACATTTCTGCTTTGTACCAGGTATACTTTAACTACTTTCATTCCCAATAAAATCACAGTGGTGAACATTCACTCATCTCTTAAGTTATGTTTTGCACTTGTGAATATGCGAATGCTCCTTATATGGACAGACATAATTGCAGATTAATAAATCTGGCTATATTGAGAATATATGAGCATACACAATTATTCCCTCTGCACAGTTGTTTTTCTCCTTTTTTCTCAGATAAAGCCTTGCGTGTTTATAACCACATTAAAAAAACACTTATGAGATGCTGGAGGTGTTGATAAACGAGTCTAAAATACAATACTGATGCTATTATCAAAGTTCAGTCCACCACGTAACCAAGCTTGCAGCATCGCAACAACTCATCCTAATTACTCCTGTTCTCCTCCTTCAAGATGGGAGCGGGGAGAGAACATTTTAACACAGCACACGCCTTGGCAAGCGGACGCCTATGAGAAACACAGTGATCTACAAAGCAAAAGCGCAGCAGTCCTGACCGCATTTGGCCTCACAAGCGGTATTTGCTCACGGAGCAGAAGGGGTAGCTGAAAGGCGTGTTTCTGCAACCAGGGCAGGTTCCACTGGAGCCCGGGGTTCTACAACTCTGGGAAGCAGTGCGTTTAGACAAGGCAGATGGGGGAGAAAGAGCAAAGCCCCACAAAGATAAAGCTAGGGAAGTCAGCACCAGCCACTGCTGTTCTGTACTCCGCTCCCAGGAAAGACCGGGATTCCCGCACCAACAAATCCTGTGCTTTCCAAAACCCCACATCATACATCTTTTGGATGCCGTGGGTGTCCTTCAGCCCAAGATCGTCTGCCCTGCGTTCAGCTGGGAGTTCTTCTTGGGTTCCTCCAAAACTCTCACGTCTGTGCACTGAAAGACGTACTCTGGGTATCCCCTTTCAGAGTACATTAAAAAAAAAATGGTATAAATCGTAGCTCACACAGTATTAAGGCTTGCCATCAATGCCCACCTGCCAGGTCAAATACGTGGCCAATAATAAGCAAAAATTTGGTATATTTTAAGTGGTAATACGTTACTTTAGGAAGCAGGAAATGCCATGGTGTGCATAAAATGACTAATTGTTTAATACTGCTGTTTTAAGAGAAAATTCTGTTTTTACATAATTTCAGCTTCCTCCCCTACCTGAGCACTGACATGAGGCTCCAGCCTCCATGTGCATCCGCATGGCAGGACCCCATCGACAAGCTCTTCCCAGAGGATCCAAGATATCAAGACTTCCAAATGAATCATTGTGCATATGAACACAAGTGGCTTAAGATTAGACAAACACTCAAAGTTTTGGTTTGGAAACGTCTAAATCATACCTTTGCATTTTTATGGCGCTGTGGGCACTGCACGGGAGCACAGCAAGGTTTAAGACAAGCAGCCAAAGACCAAGACAAGCATCCCAGGTCTGCACCCGCCTCTGCTGCTGAGGCACCAACAAAGACCTGTTGGTATTTCTACAGTGCTGTACCTCCAGGTTTAATGATCAGTACAGGAATCTGCTCCAGGTTTATGCTTGCCATTCAAAATGTCATTCTAGGAGCAAATATTTTTGCTTTGTTTCAAATAGGTCAGTTTTGGGAACAGGGAATAACTGCAAAATACATAAAAATAACTTCTTAATGACTTCATGAATATTTTTGAAACACACAGGAACTACTACAAACATATATACAATAGACCTGCAGATCACAGCAACTGAGGAACATCAACCACTACCTCACTCACTTCAAAGTCAGGTTACTTTTCATATTTTATTGTTATTTAATGCCATACAACCCTCTTTCCTGTTCAGGAAAGGACACAGAATAGTCCTTCCAGAGACAGCACGCACCAGCTCTGCTGCAATTTCTAAGTGACTGGGCCAGAAAATTAAATTTATATTTTTCCATTCAACGTAGAAAGAAATGAGTGACTTTTCTCTATTTCACTTCATCAGAGAGCTGGTACTCACCAAGAACTTCACCTGGGTGTCTTCTAAATACTCCTCATCACCTGCAATTTGCAGACTGAGCTTCAGAACTGAGCTCTGGTAGACATTGTTATTGCTGTGTGAGAGCAAAGGGCCACGTGTGCCAAGAGGCCACAACTGGCCATCATCTGACTTAAAATTACTGCAGGTTGATACTGACGTGGAACTTCTGGTCCCACCTCAATCCTCTTTTTTCCCCCATTTCTTGGAGTTCTTGTTATGACCTGTTGAAAGCACCACAGCTGATGGCAGGCCTGTGAAGGTTGCTCCTCTCCTTCTCTGGAGAAAAAGCAAAAATTAAATTAAATTTACCTCAATCTGCAGTGTTGGAACTCAACAAAAATGCAGCCTCCCAGGTGCTGGTATGATCCAGCTCTTCTCCTGACTCGTCCTGTTAATGAGACACACAAACCTACCCACAGTTCCTAAATAAATCAGGGATGATGTAGTTTCCTAATTACAGTGGGATTTCAGAAGGGTTGGCAGGACCATCTGGTTATAGTTAGTAGACTGGAATGGGCAGGGAGGTTCTGCGGAAAACTTCCAAAGATTTACGGATATGCTGCAAGTGTCATTCCGGTATGAATGAACTCAAAATACAAGGTGAAGAAAAAGGATTTGGCCACTCACATGTGTTGATAAAGCACGATTTTCAACTCATACCAATTCAATTCAATTCATAAATGACCTAGAAATCGTGCAGCTTCAGAGAAACAAAGCAACAAACCCCAAACAAGGAGCTCGAATCCCCCCAGCCCTCCATTCACACACAAACCCCAGAACCACCATGAAGTAAGCGTGAAGCTGTGAGCTCTAAACATCAAGCTGTGGGCTCTAAACATCGTGTGTGTATCCTGCAAGATTATTTTTTTAATCATCTCAGGGCTCCAACATGCTCCTGTGGTGTAAATGGGAATAAATCCATGAATTTTGATACCATCTTGTGCAAAACTGATTCTGCGGAGTGGAATTTGTTCTATCATCTTACAAGCAGACACATTTCCCCTGCCAGGCTACTACACTGCGTACTGCAGTGCAGCCCAGGAGGACTCACTAGCGTGCCCCAGGAAGCCTGTGCGCAAAGCAGTTCTACATCCACCCATGAAACGGGGCAACACCGAGCCAGGTTATTTTGGAGAAAGTAATCATTCTCTCTCTTCAAAAGTGCCAGCCACCGATACTTTCTCAATGGTGGTTAATCACCAGGTGTTCTGGTTGCTCCTGCGGGAAGGCTGATGGCAGAGGACCTGGGTGTGACAGGGCAGGGAGGCTGGGATGCACCATCATCGCTCCTGTAGTTTTCACTGCCTCACACGAAATTGCTTTCCCTCTTTTTTTCTTTTTCTTTAATTTTTTTTAACATCAATCACATTTTTTTACTGTTTCATTTTTCACCATGGCCCCAAATATTCACTCCCAAATGACTCCGGATCAAGAAACCTACACCCTCGGTTGCTTTGTGAAGATCGTGTTGCCAAAGATAATCTGCCCTAGAAAATTAGTACGTAAAACATCAATGCAAATGTGCTCCAGTATGTGAACGAAGTATAAGATCTTAACTTGTCTAAAATAGCAACGTCTTTAGATTTCTGTAAGTTTCTTTGTAATTGTGCAAGTTAAAAATAATATCCATTAAGTTGCTTAACCATAATAAAATGTAACTATTTGCCTACTGTGTACAAATTAAGTCAGTATCAAAGTACCAATTTTCTTTTTAGTTTCTATTAATTTATTATTGAATTATAAATATCTAATGTATGAGGCTAACACTTACATAGCACATTACAAACACTAATTCACAAATGATGCAACATCTTTTCAAGGCACATTTGAAAGCAGTGGCAGTTAATTCCTAGAATCTTCTGGCTTCAACCTCAAAGTTAAGAGCGCGTTTTTTCTTTTTCCTTTCATTTTTTAAGGAGCATGCATTTAAGCAGTCAGCAAAACAACTGTGAAGACATAAAGTGTGATTTCAGGAAGTCACTTAGCCCCTTGACTGATAACGGTGCCATCATACACAGCGCGCTGATAAATGAACGCAATTTGAGTTCCCGAGAATCAAATTATTTAAACAGACATCCTGGAAGCAAACAGAGAAGTCCCATCAGTGACCCCCAACGGTTTTTCAGAGGCTGGAGTTTGCTAAATTAACAGGCAGCCCTAAAGTAACCACCTCGTTTGGTGGAAGTTCTTGCAGGTAACCTGCCAGGCAAAGGCAGAGCCAGAAATAACCGCAGGTTATTTGGGGTGCGAGGAGCAGGTGGGTCGGGGAATAGAGCACACTGCTCAAAACCACCCCGTCCCACACCTCTTAAAGAACGATTCACCATTCCAAATAATATTTTAATTTTATAATTATTTTAATTCTAAATTAAATTTTTTAAATAAGTTAGTAAGGTTAGTAAGTACACATTTACCTGATCTAACAGCCCCACTACTTTACATAAATCTGCAGTATCAGGAAAATAATTCTCATGCTTCACAGCCTGCCTCAAAAAAAGAGGCTGTTTCCTTATCCCGTGCCCTTCTGCCAAACCCAATGAAGTCAGCACAGGCACAAACGTGTTTATACAACATTAAGGGTTCACGCTAAGCTGAAAGCAAGGAGGAAATTTGACTTTCAGATTGACAAATGAAGAGCGTACATATAGCCCTGTGTCTGCAACAAAGAATATGTTCGTGTACTTGCCCACGGAGAAGTTGTGCGTGAATCCTTAACAAACCCTGCTTGAGGAGACACCGCAACCCTCCTCCCTTAAAGGATGGTCAGAGTTAAGGTCAGAGCACCCTCCATCTGAATTTCAGATCTTGACAATTGTTGGCTTTACATTTTCTTTTTGCATTAAATATGAATGATGTCCATTTGGAACATTACTTATAAAGGAAATACACATCATTTTATTGCGTGCCTGAAAACCTATAGCTCTAGTCATTGTTCACCTATGTAATGACAACCACGAGCTTCAAGCAAAGTGCTAAAATATAAAAGGCCACGTTCATTCATGTATCGGTCCAAGCTGCAGCACTATAAAGTACATCAAAAGGTGTTAATGGTTTCAATATTTATCTGCTGCAGGGAAGCACTCTAAAAAGAAGACAGAAAAAAATTTCTGCTAATGGCTGTGTCTCTCCATTAAAATGAAAAGCTTAATGCATCTTATAATCAGAGGACAATTTGCAAATCATTAAGAGAAATGTAAAATTCCATTAAAATACAAATCAAGAGTCCCTCACTGGACTAATAATCTTTTTGATATTATTTTGCATTTCACTATTTCTGTTCCCAATATCCAGGCACCACAAATGATCAGTTCTTGAACATGCTATTTACCACAGCCTACTTCTTTAACGAGAGACTGAGAGAAGTATAATCTGCTATTCAGAGCAGGTACTAATGAAGAATTCCATATATTCTGAAATTTAATTAAAACCCCAAAGATTTCAAATTAGATGCAATTTGAAATGCCTGGGGCAGAAATACATGCACTTGCGTGGCAAGGGTATCACGCTGAAAGTTGATACCGTAATTGGTCTTGATGTATTTTTGTGTTGCCAGGCTGAAGCACAGAACTCATAACCATATAAAAATTCTCTGTAGATTACCTGCTCATTGAAAATGCCATCACTCAGGTAGTTCTCTACTAAATTACCATGCTACTAAAATGCACAAAGTGATTCGAAGAGAAGAGTGGCACAGCTGGTCGACGCTGCCAATGAGTTATGCATGCGTCGACGCTGCCTTTTTTCTTAGTAAAATATGCTCAGTTGAATATTAAAATATAATTGGCATTCAACCTAAGTAGCTTAAACCATTTTGTTATCTTCTTTTAAACCGATTTGGCTCCTCCACAGTTATATTCAAGGATGCGATTCACAAACTAATGACACCATCACATTCAGCTAGATTTGTACTATTTTACATTTGTCATAAATAGGAACAATTTCTACAGCCTTCTAGGGATGTCCTTTAATATTGGCTCCTCTTGAACATCAAAGGCCCAATTCATAGGGAAAAAAAAGAAAGAAAGAAAAAAAAAGAGTATGCCATTTATGTTGTTCTTGCATATTTTATTCTGAGAAGAGTGCGGGATGCAAATTTCTAGTGAAAAGTATGTTTTTACAGTTAAGCAAGTCCTTGTTTTTCCCAGAATATATTGGTCAGCTCACATGCTCAGAAACTCCAAAAGAAGATATGGCAAAACACTGTGAAAATAGGTCAGAAAGGGCCATCTTTAGGTCAAACAGCAGCAAAGTATCTATACCAGAAAATGGCTTCCCCTCGGCTGAATTTATCTATGTGCCCCTAACATAAAGGCTGTTGTAAATGCCACTATGCTTTCATCTTCTGAAAATAATTAACGGTATTTAGAAACAAGGTGCTCGCCATAGTAACAGTCACATTGAGCATATAACGTTTGAAATACCAAACAGATTAAATGTATATGAGTATTGATGATATTTCCCATCGATAAGGAGATTTAAGTAAACTTGGCTGAAAGTTCATTAATAAAATAGGTGGGTGGGTGAGGAGGCTACATTTATAAAATCCTTTCCTTTTATCTTGATTATATAGGTTTTTATTAAGTAGCAGTGCAAAGGTTACATGGGCTGCATGTGTGGCAAGCAAGCAAACAAATCAAAGGAAAAATGAATTCAATTAAACTTATTCCTCACAGGTCTGCAATGTTAGCAGGTTGCTAAGGTCTGGGGCTTTGGGTGAAGATGATGACCGCGTGACTCCATATACAAGAAGTCTTTTTCCCACATCGGTGTTTGTTTTTCTCCACCTTCCATTCTTACTTTTTAATCTAGATTTCATATACAATGAAAGCAGCAATGAAAGCAGCAATGTCAAAAGTTACCAGGTTGGTCAAAATATTTCTTAAATCAGGGTCAACTTATTCCTTTTATTTCATGGAAGGAGAAAGGACCTGATTTTGAACACACTGACTTTATAAAGAAGCATCCCACGCACAGGGCTTTTACAGCTGCAGGTTACAGTGAAACTGCCCTGACCTTGGTCCAACCACAGTTATATGCAATGATACATGTGTCAGCTCCTAACACCCTCAGAGCTTTCTTCTGGGGGAAGTCCAGGAAACTTCTCAACAAAAGCAGGGGAGCACCCACCAGCAGACAGGGCTGTGGTACCTTGCTCAGAGCAAGCTGAGCAGCAAAGGGAAAGCAAATATTGCACTTCCATCCTCTTCCACCCCACCATGGCCATCCCGAACACAGGGGCAGTGAATTTATACCGAATAGTGCAAAATGCCAAACAAGAAACTTTCCTTTTGAAAAAGAATCCTGGTTCTGGACTAATTTTGATACTCATACATCTCTGCAGCTATTTCAGTCATCGTGACTTCCTCCAATATCCCCAAATTTTCTGAGCAAGTAAAAACCTTTCCATCATGCAGTGATATTGTACAGGTGTACATGGGCTGTGGATCTTCAATCTACTCTTACCTAAAAACACGCCCTGTTTAGATAATGCTCCTTTATTCTGACTGTGGCCTACCTGTAATTAGTGTCAAGAGTATTGACAAGAAAGGATTAGTCTACTGAAAAGACAATGCTATTTTTTTTAAAAAAAAACAAAACAAAACTGACCCGTTCACCACTTTCCCCATGATAGGCCGGACCCACTGCTCTCCCCACACTTAAGACTGTTTCAAAGGTCACACCTCAGGCCGTGGTTACTCTGCAAGGCTCCACCAACAACCCATAACCCATGAACCACACCAAGTTATGTCTCCTCTGCCAACCCTGGAATTGGTGCATCCAAATGGCTTTGCCTAAATCCTGACCGCGTGCCAGGGACCGCAGCGAAGAGGCCATGTGCACCTAATAGGGCCCAAAGTCATAAATGGCTCGTTTGGAAGAAAATTTATCCTATGAACAGTGAACTCTAATTAAGAGTACTCCTCAACCACAGAATCACAGACTGGTTTGGGTTGGAAGGGACCTTGAAGCCCACCCCGTCCCACCCCGTGCCCTGGGCAGGGCCCCCTCCCCCCAGCCCAGGCTGCTCCCAGCCCCATCCAGCCTGGCCTTGAGCACTGCCAGGGATGGGGCACCCACAGCTGCTCTGGGCAGCCTGGGCCAGCGCCTCGCCGCCCTCAAATGCTTAAGCCATGTATGTACATACAAACCCTCACACACTTAAACTCATCACTTAAACCCACACAAGCTGCCACTGGAAACGATAGGAATTTTGCTTTGATTTCAACAGGAACTGAGTCACGAATTTTGTAAATACTTCTGTCCAGAATGCATTTGTACTGATCTTTGGTTTTGTTGTTTAGTTTTGGTTTAAAATACAAAAAATTGAAAGAAAGCAATGGGTCAGCTGGGCTGGAAAAATTATTTGAGACATATAAGTAACTGGCTAGTTTTGGGTTTTGTTGCTTTCGGTTTTGAACATTGGAAAGGATTGATTTCTGTTTGAAGACAACCGTAGGAAAGTATTGGATTGTAAAAATCCATTAAATGTCTAGCGAAACAGTGACTTTCTGCTTATCAAAACTATTCTCAAATGAAATAGTAATAAAAGAAGGTGCCAGTCTCCAGAATTTGAATTTTGTGTTGGCAGACATAAATATGAAAGCTTGTCATCTCTTTGCACTTGAATCTGCCATGTCCAGATATGTGAAGTACTAACGTTTTCAAGCAGATTATTTCATATTACTTTAAAATAACGTTTTCTAAAAGCCTAAACAGAAACGTATTTGCATGTCTGATGAAGCTGCAGGAATGAAAAAGCTGAAGTCAGAAACATTTTTCAACTTTTTTTCTTCAGTGGATTGAATCTCTACTACAAAATTAAGAAAATTTTACAAATTGCAGCAGAAATAAATGGTAAGAATGAAATTTTGCATTTGTCTAGGAAAGGACAAGCCTTGCCTCCTCCTCAGCAGGTTACTCAAAAGGGCAACTCGATTCTGTAAAATATAAATATAACCTGGTAATGCTGGTGGACTCATACTTTCCCAGTTGAACTTTACCCTTTTTTTCCATTTTGACGTGAAATAAGGTAAACATGGAGAGATGATACTGGGAGAGGTTTGCTCCTGGAGGTCTTTCTTTAGGCTGAGTCTTCCGCTTTTATCACTGAGGCTGGTTGTGCCTTGAATATGGCAAGTGACCAAGTGGCATTGCCTGGCCTGGGGCTTGGCCACTGTGCCATCCTCACCGCACTGGTGAGAGGTAGGGCCGCCAGCTGCACCGTACCTGCCACTCAAAACCAATTTATTTGTTTTATAAAACATGTGTACACACATATCTAAGACAAAGAAAGGAAATCACAGGGACTGGTCCTTGATGTAACGTTTGATGTTTATAGACTCAACTTTATGACCGTTGAGAAAAAGGATCACTACGGGACTGACTAAATACATTGCCCCTGGACATGTACGTACACACAATATGAAAATACGTACCTTTAGAAAAGTTCCAAACAAACCCAAAACTACTTGTATTGCTTTAGCACCCTATCTGGCTGTGTATCACCCTAGTAAGCTCCAGCCAGCTAGTGTATTTTCAGATATTGCGTATGGATTTATGTATATTAGATCATGATAGAAAAGTCATTTAAGTACAATTTTTTTTAAAAGGGCAAATAAAGATAGGAGTCATCCAGAGGACTGAAGAGAATTAAAACTACATAGTACTCAGAACATACGTCTCTATAGATATCTCTCATATCCATAGGCCATCACTTTAAGAATTACAAGTAAAACTGTGACGTAAATTACAAATAAAATCATTCACTTTAATATTTACTGTCTTGCTAACACCCACACAAACATCGTTCTCGGACTGAGCAGAAAACTCTTAAGTTTATGGCGAACTTAACGTGCTAATAGTTACTTTTTCTACTAATGACCTAAGCTACCTACAGCTCAATGAATGCATTCAAAGGTCAAATTAATCCTTTCCATTTCTCACCTGCTCTCACCCTTAACTCCCATTTTCTCCTGTTCTCCTCAAGGCTACAAATCACCTCAACGTAATGTTGCTTATTTTTTCATTACATAAAATGAAGCTGTGCAGTGACCCCAAGACCAACCAGAACATCCGACATCCCTGAGTGTCCTCCACCTACTCCTACTCTTTTGATGAGGTATTTTCATATCTTCTCCACTTTGAGCCTCAGACCTTCTCGCTCTGCTTCTGGGGCTCCTGAAAAGTAGTTTAGTCATTCTTATGTTTTAAAGAATGACATTTTTACCAGCCATTTCTTTCTCACTGAATGTGAACACAGAGTTGCTATCCTATTATCCACAAACCGGCACCTGAAGCTTCCAACTTTCTAGATTTACTAGGCAGTATCTCAACAAATTCAATGATTTTTATGATTTTCTTTAAAAAACCTTGTAATTTAAAGCAAGGGAAATGAGATTTGTGTTCATTTTAATAATGTAGATGTTTTCCTTATTTAAATAATCTTCATCTATTGAAAAAGTTTTTGGCTAAATTGTACGTGAGAAAAATTTATGATATACTGCACACTGTAATTAGCATAAGCAGTATGGTCATTAAACCCACTTCTGTTAAATGTAAGCATTCATGGAATGTTGAATTTGCTGTCTCAGAAGTAAGCAAACGAACAGCCCCACGATCTTCAGATAACTTGTGATTTGAGCACTGCAAACACAAAGAGAAAAAAAAATACTTTGGCCTTTGCTGAGTTATAATCAGAATGCATAAAATCTACTTTTCTTTCTTAATTTGCTGTAGATTATTTTCTTGAACAGTTTAGACTGTGCAAAACCAGTGAAACAGAGATGTGCTACTACATGCCACTGGCAGGAAGGTGAAAGGGTAATCAAGATGCAATCAGTGGCAGGATTTTCTCCAACAATGCTTTCTAGAGGGAGCGACTCAAGGCCACCTGCAGCCCCCTGCAGGGACGAGTCCAACTCCACAGAGGTGACACCAGAACGTGAATAGTTTCTTCAGCCCGTAACTGGTGTTTCAGTGTGCTTTGCTGTCTTTTGCAGGGACTACACCTAGTTCACTAGCCTAATGCTGCTGTGGTTCGAGTTGCTGAACGAGAAGGCTCCCAGGAAATCACAAGGGTAATTATTGATTACAGGCCTGGGTCTGGAGCGAAGTCATCTTGGAGGGAGGATGGAGGTACTACCAGTTTCTTTGAAGACTGTCTGCTCCCATTATATATGAGATGTTTCATCAATATCCCTTCTTGGATGAGTAACATACATTATGCACGGAAAATTTCAGCTACTGATCTGGCTTGCAAAGCTCACCTCACCGCTATCCATCCTCAGGTTGTTCCTTCTCCGTCTTTTTGCATGGTTTTTCTCTGCAAGGCAACACAGATGAACACCACTGGCAGACCTGCAGAGACCTCCTCCCTCGCGCTGACACAGTAATTCACAGCATATTTGAAGAAACAGGGTGATTGAGCTGGGCTGAGCTGAAAGGCACGGCTTTGCTTCAGGTCTACGCCTCTGGTGCAGGGACCCGACGGAGGAACTCCAGACTCAAGAACGTAACAGTGTGGTTTTGCTAAGTTAAAGGTCTTCATCTGGTGAGGACGTGGCATGGCACGGCATGGCATGCAAAGAGCAGAGCCCCAGGGCTGCGGCTCGTCACAGGGCAAAGGAAAACTCTTGTGTGTCCCCAATTTCCTCTGCTCTTGTTGCTCTAATGAGCCATCTGGTCTGCAAACACACAACCATTCCCTGCTGCAGTGTCCAGCACTGCAATGCTTTCTGACACCGCAACCACTACGGTCATCAAGCACAAATAAAGTCAAGTCAGGAAATTCATGACTGGCCAATTTAACATTGCCTTTTCCATTTCACAGATGCACAAATCAAGCAACTCATGCATAGCCTTCAAAACAATAACAGGGTCAATTTTTCTTCCTCATATATAAAGGGGGCTAATGACCATGATACATTAAGACCAATTAATCACTTCCCATTCTAAATGTTCAGTGATTTTTCTGAGGCATAACACCTTGAAGTCATGCTACAGAGAAGTGGGGAAAAAATGACTTTTTCTTTATTCAGTGAAATTCCACATTAAGCACTGGCCATGGCATAAATTGTTGAAAATTCCAGTTTTTCAATGGCATTAAAAAAAAAATAAAAAAAAAATAGGCTGCACTGGCTAAACTGAACAGCCCCACCACTCAGAGCAGCTACGGGCGCTACACTGTGCTGGGTGCTGCCGCCACGGCGGGATGGCTTTCTGCACTCTGCAAGAGAGCTCTACGTTCTGAATTTGCAAATCTCTCCACTTTTGTCATATCCAAGTTGATCATCACTGGCCTTGCCTCCACAAGGAACTATGCCTTCCCAGTTGGCACAAAAGTAGCTGCAGAAAATTGACCATGAATCGAGAAGTGCTTCATCCCAAAAGCACTCTACACTTTCTTGTTAAATGAGGAATCTCTTTCATGTGTTCGACAGAAGCAAAACCCTTCCTGTCCTCAGATGACGCCAGCACAGAAAAAAACCCAGAAAAATAGAACTTGATAAAAGCACTGAGTAAGGAAGAAGATACCCAATAGTCAGTCCTGATCACAAACCCTCTTAATGATGGAACTCAAAGCACCTAATATCAAAGAACCACACCATAAATGGTCATATTTACAGGGAAGGGGAGAAAAGAAGGGCTAAAGGTTTTGACATTTTGCTAGAAGAGCTGCAAGAAAATCAGTCTGAGGAAAAAAAGTCTTCCTGGCTTTAGATCCTCATGCTCCCGCTTATGTTTATTCTGCATTTTTAAGTGCCTGGAGAAATGAGTAGGCACTTTCAAATGTAAATGTGAAAAAGTAAATAAATACCAAATTCCTAATTTAGCACTACTGCAATTCTGACTTACAGATTAATTGAAATGTACAACGTAATCCATTATAATGTGTTTTTTACCTTGCCTTTCTACTAAGTAACTTTCGAAAATAGTCCCTTCAAATTTTTGACATGTATTTCCACATTCCTGCCAATATAATTTTTTCCTATTTTACAAAAACATTACTAGAGAATGTAAGAGAAGAACAGAAATGTTCTCCATCATTGCGATTTGTGCCAATTAATTCTTTGTTAGTATTTCCATTATGTACATGCCCTTCCCGCTAAAACATGCACACCTGGTCTCAGTTCAAGAACGAATAACTGAACTAAAATAGAAAAACCTGAACCTGCACATGTTAAAACAAGAAAAACACACTCCAGCCTCTCCCAGCACTGAACCTGCGATACAGAAGGTCAAATCCCATTAGGACCACCGCCGCCTGGCATGCGGCCAGCCTGGCCAGCGGAACCGCCAGCCGCATCCTCCACGAAGCTGCGGGTGCTGCAGGCAGACCCAGCACTGATGCTCCTGGCCACTGGCCATGTCCCGTCCCAGCCCTGCAGGCAGCTCTCGGTTGGACTTTTGCACTTGGACAGTGCTGAAGAACTTTCCTTCAGGAAGCTTCCTATTAGGAAATTCACTTATTTTTCCTCTTTTAAATAAACTTCAGACTCTTCCAGTGTTGCCCGCACAGGAAGGTTGCTGCCTAGGGAAGGACCAAAGTCCCCTGCCAACTCTGACCGTAAGTCACGGCAAGCCTGCTCGCGGCTAAACCCCGAAACACTGGCTGGAACAACAGCAGCAGCGCTTACATCAAGAAATGTCATTAGCCAAGCTAAGAAGAATTCAGTAGCCCTTTTAGGAAAATTAATAAAAGTAAAAGCATTATGTTAAATGTTTTATAATCTTCTGGTGGATAATCGGGGAAGCAGAATTCCCCTGATGCTGCTCAGAGATGGAAGGAGCAGCAGCCGCCGCTATTTCCCACCCAGCTTTGCCCATTCACATTCACCCCAACCCTAAAGTTTTCACAACAAGGCTCTTAACTTCATCCCTGCTAATAAAAACAAAATATCCTCAAATGATGACTTAATCACCCAGAAGGCTGTACTTTATGAGCAGTTTAGCAACTGTGATGAGGGATCACAGCGTCATCATTGCTTGTCCTCCCATACGTTAAAGACGGTTTCACCAAAACTTCTAAACAAAATTTTTTTGATAAAAACGGTGTTTGCATAAAATTTAGAGGGAGACAATGCAATATACAACTTTGTTTAAAAATACTCAGTACTCGCTCTGTAATTTGACTAGGAAAGATCTTGCACTGAAAAAGTTTCGTACCATGGAAGGATAAGGATGAAGTTCATAGTTAAAAAAAAGGTGCTGTGCAAAGCTCACAAGCTGTAAGGCTCCCACCTTCCAGAGCGACAGCCTGATTATCCGCAGAATGCTCTGCATGATGACCGCATCTTATGTAAGGATAAGAAAGTGTAACAGCAAGAAGCCTGCTATTTACAGGAATTTGAAGAAAACCAGCAATTAGCAGTAGAGACAGCTGAGTTCTTGTAGCTACGGCTCGCAAAGGCGTGCCTGCCAGAACAGCCCCTGCGTTCCACAGGCGGCACTGGCCACTGTTTTACACAGGTACAGACGTATAGTCCCTGGGCCTTAAATCACAAACCTATGCACCCATATCAAAAAGGTGTCTTTCACATTGAACTACGAAAAAAGAAAGAGTACATACAATTCAGAGTTTATATTAAAAACAGTGCTATCTTACTTCATCTCATGTAGAGGGTACTAGCTGCTTTACGGTCCTATATCATTATGGAGGCTACTACAATTAAAAAAATGATCTAGTAAAATGAAGATTTTATTTGGTGGGAAATGATGATGTTCATGGACAGACAAGAAAGCACTGCAAAACTCTGACTTTGGAGATTTCTTTTTTTAAAGCAATGGGATCTATTTCATTTCAAGGGACTGACTTCTGTTACAAGGCCCTCAGGAACACAGCCACTGAATAGAGAATGGTAAGGAGAAACTTTTCTCAGGTCTTGTTTTTATCTAAATACATAAATAGCATAACTTCTTTGTAACGACACCTGTTCTTTTTTTAAAAAGATATTAAAAAAATCTACAGTAACTTTGAGGAATAAAAACATACCTACCTTACAGAAGCTATCACCAACTGCTTCTATGACATGTCTACTGTCACGGACACGTCCCCCCTTGCTGGCAAAAAGCTAGTTTACCTGAGCAGTGACCCTGCTGAAAAGCTTAGTGCCCTTCAGAAGTGTACACATTCCAACCTTTCAGCCAGCCACCGTCGGGAGCTGAGCCACACCATTCCTATGGCCACTGCCCAAGACCAAGGGAGGGGGACCCGCAGCACCCCGGCCGCTGGGAGCAGGGAGGGGATGGGCGCCCCCGGGCACAGACCTCGCCGGAGCAGCGGGTGGTGGAAGGCTGGCACAGGCAGGCTCGCCGTCCTTGCTGGCTCGCAGAAGTAGGCATGCAGCCAGGCTGTGCACTGCTTCAGCGGCTCCGTCATCTCCTCCGCGCCTTCGCACACCTCGCAGGCAGCTGAGGACTCTGCCCTGTTGCAAGAGGCAGAATTGTAAAGTTATAATGATCAAAATTACAAGACTGAATATTCATACTCTCTACATTAGCAAAAAAAGAAATGAAAATCTCAAAACATTCAATCTGGAGTCAGACTCCATCTTTTTTCTGCTCTGATAAAGGTGAAAAGATTTGTAACAGCAAGAACAAACACACATCCTCATCACCTCTAGAAATGCAATGATGACACAAGGTTGCTTACACCTGTAAAAAAAAATCATGAAAGATTAGTGAGAGGAAAATGCCATAGTGGGAAATGTCAGGGAACAAGAAAACCACCCAAGTCCATGGTAGATGATGCATCCTTGTGCTTCCAGAGTGGATGAAACCGAGGCTTCTCCTCCATGTGCCCCAAGGGCACAGTCCGTCTCCCCAGGGACCATCCCTGGGAAAAGGAGGAAAGGAAATGACTTTCTGCCGGACCCGCACCTTCCTCTGCCCCGTTTCCTTCCAGCAACGGTGGCCGGTTTCTGCTTTTCTCTACTTATTGAATTGGAAGGAAGCAATTGAGAATTCATTTGATTTTCAATGGCAGCTCGTGCTTGCAGGATACTGAAGAGCAAAAGCAAGCAAACAGAAAGCACCTGTAAACAAAAATGTACTTCTTCCCTTGCTACTTTATTCTCCTTTTCCTCTGGAAGAGCAACGTGTATATGAAAGCAATGAAAACATGAACACTGGATTTGCAAATACCCAGCCATGTTTCCCATCCTGTATGCTTTCAGTGAGGCAAAGCAGCGCTGGTGAAGGGGTGGTGGAGCTCTCTTGGTGCTTTACAAGGCTGCAGTGTGGTTGGTGTCTCTCAAAACTGCAGAGACCGGTTTCAGTGTACCAATAAACAAACAGAGCCCATTAGCAACGCACCCAAGAGAAACGATGAGAAGACCAATAAGGTGACAACACGGAGGGTGACTGCCAAAACAGTAAGCCCTGCCAGCAGTCATCTTCTTTCCAGAATCTTAAGCACCACTGGTGAGTTATCCTACCGTTTACTGATTCTTACAGCTTAATTTCTTTTTTTTTTTTTTTCTTTTTTCCCTCCGGCTGGAAATACAGCCAGACTCCAGAACAAGAAGTTTCTCAATGGGATGCTGCTAAACCACCACAGCATAGTTTTCTGGTGAAAGGCTGGATGTGTCACAAAGCAGGAGAAAGGAGAGATAATTGTAGAAATATCAAAAACACAGGTGAACCTGAGACAATGGAAGAAAGTAAACCAGAGCAATTCTGCCAACCAGGTATGGCGAAAAAGCACTCCAACCCGTATTTGCCCTTACGCTTGACATGTGGCAAGTGAGCGAAAACGTTTGGTTAGTTGCCTCCCAGCAGAAAGCCTAAGAAAATGAAATATGTGATGTACCAGTAATGGCATAAAAGACGACAGACCTGCTTTTGCCACGAGGCACCTTCGCAGAGAGACCAAAGGTCTTCACACGCGTGATGCACAACAGCTCGTGGAGCCAAACACAGGACGGGCTGTTGGTGTAGGCAGCCCCAGCTCTGCCGCTGGACGGGGTAAACCATGTGCAAGCAGGGGCTGGGCCGGGGTTACGCTCACTCACCTGGTGCATGGTCAGACGGCCCTGCCATCTCCCCCAGCCCCAGTTCACTTTCTGATTAATTGTTAACCACTGAAGACCACATAATTACTGATTAGAAAGTGGCAGAGAAGAGGAGGGACACAGACGGAGACCGTTCAAATACTCCAGCCGCACACTCCAGAATGCAAGCTGATGGCTTGGAGCAGAGGCGAAACAAAAGTGAAGAATCACCTTTCGATCCAATTCACTAGAAATTAAGTGAAATTTTATTCCTCTCTTTCCATTTATTTACCAAATTAATGATTTTGATTTGTGTGTGTGTGAAGTACTATCGAACTGCTTTATAAAACTGATATCTAATTTATGTTATTTTGCTATTTAGTAATATCTTCACTAAAAACAAAAGTACGAGAAGTCATGCATAAACTTTTTTGCACCAACAGCTACAACACGGATGTCAAACCAAGCTCTCGACACCACAGATAATCCGTTATTCTGCACATGTACAACACTCAGCAGAATATGGCTCAGTTTTACTGTGGATTGTTAGAGCTACGACAATATAATAACTACAGAATATAATAATGCCTCTGAAAGCTCAAAGAGAAGTTGGGAGACTTTTCTGCTCCATTTATCCGGAAGAGCATAGAAAGCACTCAAAACTACAGGAACCTTATGTTTTTCACATCATCTTGTTTCACATTCTTGGGAGTCTGGAAATGATTTGGACTGTAATATCATCATAAAACCGAAAGACTTCGTCTCCTCACCGCCCTGCAAGAGAGCAGTCCCCAGCAGCTGGGCTCCCAGCTCTGCTTCCAACCGCCCCAGCCTGATGCTGCCAAAGAGACACTGCAATTTCCTCCTGCTCCAGGAAGGCACCAAAGCACCATCGTTCTGCCCCAAAACAGGTGGGAGCAGCACGGCAGAGCCGGCGAGGCGCAGTGCTGCTGAGGCTGGCGCGTGGGCTGCTCAGGGCTTTGCCTGAAGCCTCAAGGCAACCACCAGGCGACTAGCTCCATATTTAACATACAGAATAAAGGTCCATCAATCTTTTTAAAATGACACAAATTACAGCAGCTGCTTTGCCTGTAGGTGTAGCTGGGAGGGCTGCAGGAACCTGCTGTGCACTGTAGCAAGGCTGGGCCATCCCAATGCATGGCTATGTTCCTCCTTGCCATCACACACACATTGCTCACTTCCACCAGGTCTTCCCTGGCAGGAATGTTTGGATATAAGTCTTAATGTTTCATTTTTTGTAATTACTGCTTTCGAGAACAGTGCCTTCTCACTGCTGAACATCTCTAGATGTTTTTGATGAGAACATTCTCCCAGAACGTCAGCACCAGACACTTTCCCAGTACCTGCCACCTCCACCTTGGTCAAGAAAGCAAAAGATTTGCAAGAAAAAAATGAATTGCTTTCTAAGAATACACTGACTTCTTTTCCTGTAGGATACAAAGTTTACTGCCAACATACATGCTGAGAGCTTCAAATCAGCAGAAAGTTAAACAACCAAAAAGTCTTCACATTAATTGTGCTTGGCTAGAAATGCTAACAACTATTCCTGGGAATTTGACAGCATTAATAAAGAAAAAGGATGAACATAACTTATGCATGGGTGTCTTCTACTGGCCCTCCTCCCCTTACTCTTTCCAAAGTTGCATAGCAGCACTCCTTCTACAAACTACCTCGTCATGAAAAATTCAGCTTAAAACACCAGCCTTTTAAAGGATTTTCTCAGGCTTCAAAGCCACGCTTTCGTCCAACTAAACCGTATGCCCATTTCAAAAAGCAAGGGAAAAGTTGTCTCAAAACAGCCGCAAGAAGAAAAGGAGAGCAGATGATTTACGTCACAAGAAATCTCTCCCCTCACGTGAAATTCCTCTGCTCAGTGTTAGACTTCTTGGAAAGTTTCTGAACAGGCTACTCCATGCATTGATCTTTGAGCATCTCTAATATCAAGATGGACAGGAGAAAGCAGAGCCAGCAGCATGCACAGTGACAGCCAAATGGCCATTCGTCTGAAACCTGTGATTCAACAAGATGCAATTTTTACTTTTATACAGGAAAAGAAAACATATTCATCTAAAAATGCAAGAAACTAACCAGAAGGTGTAAGAAATCAAACTGCTTCACTTTCACCCTGGAGAATTCAATTATCCTTCCTTAAAAAGCACCAAAACCTTTTTTTTTTTTTTTTCTTTTTTATTTCTCAGTGTGGATAAAATAATGAGAAGCATTTATTTAAAATGCAGCAATCTTGTTTAAATCACTTGCACTTTCACTGGAGACTGTCACTGCACTTGTTTTCATCAGTGAATTGTGTTGGGTGCTGCCTGGCATTTCAAAAAATTAAAAGTGGAGGTTTTTATATTTTCACTTGGTCAACTGTTGCATTTTATGGTTGTATTGTTTTGTGGTTTTTTTAATGGAAACTTTTTTGTTCACATCAATGTGCCAGCCTCTAACGTGTGCAGTAAGTTAGACGTCTGGCTTAACTTTATGGTGATGTTCAAGGGATATTCAGCTCCAGGTGGTTGACTCATCTACACAGCTTTAGAATGTGATGCTTAATTAAAACTACACACTCCTCAAACAGAAAAAAAATGCTTGTTTTAAGCTATAAAAAGCAGACATCTAAAAATACAGACCTAGGTTTGTTTGTGTGGTTTTTTTTTTTTTTTTTTTTTTTTTTTTTTTTGTGTGTGTTTCTAAGTTGGATGCCTCTCAGAAGGAGACTCTGTTTCAGGCTGGGGAACAACTGCTGCTGCTGCAGGTCTCCAGCCTGCGCGTTCATCTCTCGGTGGTGGTGAAGTCCAAGAGAGATGTAAGGTCAGTCCCAGCACAGGAATCCACCACAGCCCAAGAGCAGACCTGCTGCTCCAGCTTACCCATACGACAGCTATTCCATATTGTTCCTACTGCAATCCTACGTATTTATTTCCATTACAGCTCTTGTTTAAGACTGAACAAGCTAAAGAAGCCAGCTGGCTCTGGCGTCCACGCAGCTGAGAGGTGTCTTCCCGAGGTTCCATCCCAGCCGCGTTTCTTCTGTGACTTCTTGTGTTTGCATGGGATGAAATGACGGAAAAGATGGTTTTAGCAGAGGGGGAGAAAAGTAGAAACACCACCTGTTTCAGTTTAACAGGCTCCTTCCAAACCACTTGCCAAGAGCCGAAAGTTTCTAACGTGCTTCCAAAATAAACATGTAAGCAGCAGATTGGCTTCAGTGTCATCCTAAATAGCTTAACCATAATGAAAACCAGAGAAATGCTGTGAGAAGCCTCAGTGGGTAGCTGTGTTCTAAACGGGTATGCCTCTACTTATTTATTTTACTTCTACTTTTTGCCTCAGTCAGTCCTTAATAAACCTGAATGGAAACACTACAAGATGGACCTTGAGTTGCATGATTTCAAGTAAAGAGAATATATCACAACAGCTCTGCTGGCAGCTTCCTTCGGTTAAAGCTAAGAGCTGGCAGCTTCCTTAGGGTAAATGTTATGAGAATGTTTTATTGGCTTCCAAAGCATATTTATATATTTATAAAATATTTGTATATATTAAATATAATTGACTGGTTGAACACAACATCCAATGCTCCCTTCCACAGCCTGTAGCCACACACGCCTGAAAGTTTTCTCCCCAGATAACTACTTCACCCACCAGCGGTTTGCCTGGGAAGAGGTTTCTAAACTGCTTCAGGTGCTGAGCTAATGAAGAAGAGACCCCTTTATCTCAATTTGGTTAAGTTATAAACCAAAAAAGCTCCCCAACTGGCGTGAAAAAAGATGACTGCAACTCCTCCTAGACTGCAGCCAGCTGAGGGTCACTGGTACAAGCGGGCAGACTCAGACAATTCATTATTACATTAACAACAACAATTCCACTCAGGTAGCAGCAGGGATAAAGACATAAAAGAAAAAATAAATAGAAACAAAGATACAGAATGTATGCTCTTACATATAAATTCCCAATTTCTTCTCATGGAAAATTAGGGTCTTTGCCAGGCTGTTACCAACTGAACTGCGTGTTGACACCATGGTACACGTGGCACTGCAGATCACTGGGTTTGCAATATACTATCTTTAGGCATATAGAAGATAAACATATTTGTACACTCAACCACATTCCATTCTATGTCTTTTAAGGGTGTCCATAATCTTTCCCACTGTGTTCCCTGAATAAAAAACACATGCACTTTTTGTTCATTAACAACCAATAGTATATTAAGATATAAATAAAGTGGTCCTAATTAAGAGGCTTTTGGGTCTTGGTATGACCAGAATGCTGTGAAAGCAATCATCAGCTGTGCTCTTTGCAATGCAAATGGCACAAAATCTCACCAAACCCTTCTCTTAGCCTGCCGTCATCAAAACCACCGTCAGATGTCCATGTCACCGAGCCTAACATGGGCAGACAGAGAAAGACAGGAAGAGTCCAGAGGATGAAAGCCAAGCAGCAACCCCAGCGTCTGCAGAAGTTGCAATGGGCAGAGGCAGGGGCAGGCAAGAAAGAGCAGAAGGCAAAGACCTGTCTCCAAAAGGAAGCCTTGACTTCCCCGCGCTGCTCCTGACGCTCCCCAGCACCTACGGCCTCACAATTTACAAGCAGGAAAAAGAGACAGAATAACTTGGCAGACACAGATACTAAATTTTAATTAAACCTGTAATAGGAAACATTGCAGTTTCTCCCTGGAAATCTGCAAGCACATTTATAGGGGAGCACAGTGCTCAGCGTTCCAGTTTGAAGAGCACCTCCAGGCTGGGGTAAGTAGGAAGAATTAGTGTCTGCGGGACACATCCATGGTTTTTTCCTCTGTATTTTGACAGTTCTTTAGCCATTTGATTTCTTAGAAGTCTGCACCTTAAACAGGTCCAAAAATTATCAAAATTACCCTATGTCCAGTAAGGACGAAAAAACAGCCCTTATAGGAATGCGTTAATGGAGGAGCAGGTAACAGAAATAAAACAGCCAAGAAAACCCCCCTTGTACTAAAAAGTCCTTTTTTTCTTTTTCTTTTCTCAAAATTCCCCCCAAACAATACAAAACACACCAAAAAAGCAGGGAGCTGGGGGAAGATCACGGAAACCCTCCCCAAACCAGGGAGCCCATCAGAGAGACGGGGTCTCCTGGACCTGAGGTTGTACCACACCAGGGAGACCCAACCTCAGCGGCCGCCCCAACGGGTAATTGAAGCCCAACCTAGGCAAGTGTTGGGTGACTGTCTGCACAGAGCTCCGTGTGGCTGTCATGCTAATCCTCTTGTTAAGGGAGAAAGACCAGAGGCCCATCGCTGCGGCAGAATCCAGCTATAACGAATGGGCTCTGACATGACCCGGCAGCCCTGCTTGGCGGCCAGCGCGCCTGATGCGATCTGACAGCAATTTAGACATGGCTCTCTTGGAGACTGCAGACCCACTTAATGTCAAACAAGAGGGGGAATGTGGGTGGACTTCTGAACGGCTTTTACCCTCATGCCTGGGTTAAAAAAAAAAAACCAAACAGGCAAAAAAAAAAAAAAAAAAAAAAAAAAGGTGGTGGTGGTGTTTGACATCAGGCTTATGGAAAAGGATCTTACAGAAAGAATCTACCCATGGGTGGAGAGGAAAACATTTTTGGGAATACTGCCCAATTACAGCAGAATTTTGTCATGGCCATCGGGGAGAGTTTAGTATGTAGCCATAATCCCTCTGTGAGTCACCCAAGGAACAAACCAGTCCTCAGAGCATCAGACAGGAGGCAGAGGGTCTCTGAGTGACTTGAGGCCAGTGAGAAAAAACGGTCCTTGGGTCATTTTCCCCACGAGATGCCTCGCTGCAGCCCAAGGACCGGAGAAGCCCGTGCACATGAGCACGGGCCCTGCCTCCCAGTGCCTGCTACTCGGCAAACTGCCTCTCAGCCAGGCTCCTGCACCAACCAAAGCTGCCGTTGCTTTGGAATGTCTCCTGGCAGTGAGCACCCATGGCTAAACTACTCCCCGGGCACCGATCAGCTGGAGCACATCAGCTAGATCGAGCATCTCCAGGGCTTAGGGTCATTAGTATAGTTAATTGTGAAGACCTCCTAAATAAGAGTAAATTTTTACATTTGCAAGGGAATTCACTGCTGATTCTCTGGGATCTGAATGGTAACTCCCTTGCCATGAAATAGGTATGAGGGGCAATTATAATTTACAATGTTTTGTAATTTTTTTGTTTTAAATGGCATTTTTTTATTTTATCTGCAAATGACTACTCTCCACATAACATTCGTGCATGCACCAGAAGTTGAGCTTCTACAGACAGCTGCACTGTCTGAAAAAGTGAAGGTTGCCTGGTTTTTTCTTCTACTTACATAGATCTGTGCTTGTCTTACCAAATCATTTTTTTCTTAGAGAAATAGCTGGCATGTTCCTTTTCAAATGAAAAAAATCAGTAATGATTAGAACACAAAAATTAACATTAAAATGAGACTCAGTCATGCAGCATTATTCTTTACATAATAAATGTAGAGTTAGCTGGCGTTTTTATAACTCATTGTGAAATTAAATAAAAATGCATTTTATCAACACCTAAATGTCATTTAAATAGTCTTTCTTTGATAGATGAAGGCTAAAGCCACCCCAAAACTGCAGATGAATTATCTGGTCTCTAATGATTCCAAAATGATTACAGGATGCAGAGCAATCTCGTTAAATTTTATTCAAAAGCTTACTACACTTGTGTTTTCTCTTATTTTTCTATCAATGAAACCCATGAGGTTTAAGAACAATTCATTATGTATGAGACCCAACTTACAGTGCTTGACTGTTGATTAATAGGAAAGTTTGCTGTATGTACATTTGCAACATTAGATGCATACAATATGCTAACTTATTCTTTCACTGAAGCTAATTATTTACAAAAATGACTACTTGAGACTACAATTTATTAAATGCATGCATCCAGTCTCAATTTGGCCCCAAAAGACAGTCTGGAATGAAGATCTTTTACTTGATGTGACAACTTCTAGAAACAGTGTTATTAATATTGTAAGTGTGGCAAATAAAGAGTTCAAATAGCCGTATGTCTGTGTTGCATTCTCCCCCACAACTGAATCAATGAACAAAGCAGCTTTTTAGGTTTAGAATTCATGGAGAAGCACATCCTTACATAGTTTAATTTAGCTTCTTATAAATGAAGTGTCTGTATGAAAGCAGTAGGAGATTAAAAAAAGGATGAGAGCTGCAATAAACAGAAATAACACTCAACTGGTGTTGAGTGACCCCACTGCAATTCCTTTTAAGACCTGTTAAGAAGAAAGTGATGCATTTACGCAAGAGCAGGAGAACTCAGAACTGAGTAAGGCTTACTCCTTGTCACACAACCTTTGCAATATTTTCTCCATTCTGCCTGTATCTGTTATTGAGGATGAAATTCTTACAGATCTGACTGGTCAGAAATTCTGCAATAAAATGGTACCTCTCTTTCACCCTGAAAAAGAAGCATCTGCACAAAAATTTGTGTACCAAACACAAATTCCAAATAAACAGATGCACCTCTCGAGTAAAACACATAGCTATCCAAATGGCCTAGTTGCTTTTTTGACTCTTGTAGTTAATGATGTTACATTCAGGTACAAACCCGAGGTTGCCCAAGAAAGCAGTACGCGCAGCCCATTGCAGCTGCCAGCCGTGATGCCTGCAAAGCTGCTGCCTGCTTATTCTGTGCTACTAGTGCATACCAGCAAACACGTTAAAGAAGGGAGTGAGACTCCTGTCTTCACATGCCAAGATAAGGAAAATCAATGTCAATGCCCAAAAGACTCAAGTGATAGCACTGAAGGTCAT
This sequence comes from Falco cherrug, assembly GCF_023634085.1. NCBI lineage: Eukaryota > Metazoa > Chordata > Aves > Falconiformes > Falconidae > Falco > Falco cherrug. Next base: position 55,698,723 of record NC_073705.1, on the reverse strand, counting down.
TAAATGCTACTCACTGCCCCGTACCATTAAAGTTTTGATTGGAATTCTATATAGAGAGACACAGATTTCAAACAAGATCTTTCCCTGGGATATGGTACTGTGAGACCATGGAGGAAACACAGCAATCAGTGAGCGGCGGACTTTCCCAGGAACACAAGAAACACGTTCAAAGAAAACAATGCTACGTGTGTGTGTGGTCTTGGCTTATTTTTCCTGAACATATTTATTGTGTTTTCAGAGAAGCTTAACTCATTATGGACAAAGATCTCTGTTAAAACAACAGTAAGGTGCAAGAACAACCCCTAAGAAGTTACGGTTCTTCATCTCCCTCAGTCTTCTGCTGTGTCCCCCAATGACCCAAGCCCTGCTTCATTGTCCACCCCATGCCAACCTCCTTCCCTCTCCTTACGTTGGCCAGTTTCCATCTTCTTCCCTTTTCCTACCCTGGCCACCACCCATCCTCCTTAACTCACCTTGCTGGGAGCATCTCAGTACTACCCGTTGCCTGGCCTTGCTGCTCTACAGTAGATTTCGTGGTCCACCTCTGTGCTGGCCCATGATTCACTTACTGCTTTCTTCCTGGCTCCCAGCCACTTATTTTCCAGACTTAATTCCTGTTCTCTCCAGGAATTCCTCTTTCTCTCATCTGGCACGTTTACTACCTCGTTTGTGCTAGCAGAAATCATTCAGGCAGGTCAAGAAAAGTATAGTTAGCTCTGGTGCTCATCAGCACTGCGAGGCTGTATCGCCTTTGTGCTCAGCCCCATGCGGAGCCCAGAGACCTGCTTCCCCAGAGACCCCCTCCCCCTCGAGGAACGAAATTTTCGAAGGCCATCTGCTAGGCCAGATTTGGAAAACACAAGTATTCCTAGTATCAGAGTGGCCTCCTCCTAAGTATTTCTGTTTCAAATCAGTGGGTTTGGCAGCAGAATGACTGGAAGATTTGTCTAAAAAAGCAAAAGGAAAGGACCACCCTGCTCTAGATTAAAAATGACAGAGATCAAGCACATGCCCCAAAGACCCTCAACCAGAAACAGTTAAGCAGATGCTTCACATGAAATGCTTGAAAGCAAAGAGCAAAAATTCAGGCAAGTTACAGGCAGTAGCACACTCTCACCCAAGATGCGAGGCAACATTAAGCATAGGTGATATCATCAGTTCTAGCTATAATTAGGTTAAAAGAAAGTCAGTTAATTTTAGCACTTACAAGAAACTGTTACAAAACATTTTTTTTCTTATATAAAAGAATTCTCCCATCAGACTTCCGAGGTCGGTTTTATCACAGGCAATTAACTATGTTAGGGCTGGCTGCAGGGGACCCTTAAACTGCACACCAGACTCCTTCGCTTCTCCACTTAGCTCCTCCGTTTTAGGGTACTCACCACAGCCCTCCCCACTGTCTCCCAGCCCTGTGCAGCTGCCACGCAGCATCACCTCGTACACAACCCCCACCACATCTATCCAGAAGCTTGCCTCATAGCAATAACCCAGTTGCTAACTGGTACCTGAAGTAAAATTCACATTTTTTCTACATATCTAAGATAGATATAATGTCAGTTATGCATGGATTTAACAAAAACCCCAAACAACCACCACCCAAACCTCAGGCAGTTAAAATACACATTATAACCCTTATACTGCACGACCTGGGTCTCTGATCTCTACTGGTGCATGGGGAAACCAAAGGAGGAAAACTTCAGGCTGAATTATTGGAACTGGGCTCTGACTTTGGATGTCCACCTTGACGTGCGTTAGTGCATGAATTCCAGATGAAAGTGAGCACCAAGAATTATAATCAACAGCACCTGCAGATAACTCCAGCCTATTAAAGTGAATTAAGATACAGATAAATCAGGAACCTCTTAAAAATTCAACTCATCAGGACATTTTTCAAAGCAAGTTCCCGGTCTGGGTGTAATGCAGTCTGTGCCCTCTGAGCAAGTCCTGTTAGGACCAGCCATAGGCTCACCTGATGCCTGATGTGCAGCATCTCCCGTCAGGGCAGGGACTGGCGTATGGCCTGACATGCACACTCCTGCCACGACCGGAGACGTGCTGCCCATCTGCTGCTTGAAAAAAATTATGAAAATATTTCCCTCATATGTATGAGGCCCTTCTGCACACCGAAGCAGCTGTATGGGGGAAAGGATGGCAGGAAAGGCACCTGACACAAGCCCTTGAGGCCAGTTTGACCCTCCCCATGTTACCGTGAAGCTTCTAACATCAGTTCAAAGAAATACTTACTTTTTTGAACCAGGTACGGACACTCAGAAAACACAGAAACCAACACTGGCATCAGGTGAAAACATCATGAAGCTTGTCCAGATGTGGGTTCCTGGCAGGCATTCATCATCCAAAGTTTAATGTCAATATAGGCTGAGAACAGGGCGCTCAAAAGAACCTGCTCATACATGCCAATTAAAGCAGCATAGTTAATAAATATAGCTCTCCAAAGCTTTTCTATAGGGCTGGCAGGATCTCTCCTAAAATGGCACTACCTGACGAAGAACTGGCTTTACTTCTTACCAATTTGGCCTCAAAACCAAAGCCACAACCCTACAACAGCAGGAAGGACAAAAAATAGGGAATACTGTCCTTCATTTTGTCAGCACTTCTTGTTTATCGTTTGCGACGCACTAAAAACGCCACGGATCACCTCTTTGGGGGTTTTGTGTAATTGTACCCCGTTGCACACACGGGACTGTCACTATGGCACGGGCATGTATGCCAGAGAAAGACCCACAGCTGTCCCTGAGGTGGCTCTGCCGGCACCACGGGAAGCCCCCCGAGGGCTGTGGGAGCCTTTGGGAGCGGTCCAGGTCCTGAGCAGCCCATCACCTGCCTCTGCCACCAGCACCTACTGCATCTTCCGAACAGGGGAGGCAAGCCTTTCTCCTCGCAGGTAACCAAGCAGAACCCAATCAAAGGATTGGAAAAACAGTAGGGCACATCAATAAAACCAATAAAAATACTCTTTCAAAAAACTGCTGTTATAATTAACTGAAATAAGAGTCTATAAACTGCTGCCTCAAAAGAAGCTTGTTAAATACTGAATATAGGAACTGTAATTTAAACAAATTCTCCCCTTCATGGACCACCTTGGCCTCAGCATGCTCCTCGCTTCTCCCACAAACCTCTGGATCCCAGCAGGACGCCTCGCTGCTGGGATCTGGGAGCTTCAGGAGTTCTCCATGCAGAGACGCTGCCCTGGGATGTGGACCTGATATGGCCTTACAATCGCATCTGAACCCCCCCAAGGAGGACAAGGTGGGCTCTAGTGGAAGCTGTGAATTACAGCCCCAGCACCGGCACATTCCTGATCTGAAACCCCACTGACGTCCTGTGGCAGGAGCAATGGAGACACTCACAGGCCATCCTTCTAAGGTAAGACAGACAAAACTACTTTACATAACTCTGTTTTGAATTGTGCAGGAATATTTTTCAAGTATGCTTTCTCTCCTCTCTCTTTTGAAGTAGTGAGCAGACCTTGGAGACTGCTGTCCTCCGAGCTTTAGGTGCATCTGCATTACAACCCCATTAGCTTGTGTCCTACACTCATTAATAAATAAGCTTCCCACTTAAGTGCCTTTCTTGTAAATTGGTTTGTTCTGTTCCATATAAATAATATAAATTTCTCTTATCAAGTAGGGTGGATTTCTGTCTTTACCTATGTACAGACACTATAGTAATTTAACCTAAGAAGCAGTTCATGTAACATGCTTCCTCAACATCCCCTGTCATCATCAGCCTGCATTTACTATGGCAGCTGCAATATGTTAAACAGTGAGCATAGCACAAAATAACATCTTTAATAATTGGCATAAGAATATTGACCATATGTCAAAAATAAACAAACCCCCCCCCCCCCCCTACTAAATGGATAGTTATCGTAACTGTATTTTAAAACATTGAGGTCATATTTAATTCTGAATCCAAGGTCTTAAAATTTGCTTTCTAGCAAGGACAGAACAATACAGCCCCTTAACAGTAGAAAAAAACCACCAACAAATCCAACATTATTATCGCCAATCTCTTTTCCAGATTACTAACACTGCAATAAACAACTTTAAAACAATTAAAGTTTTTATTCATCAGAAATATGTCACTGGCTTTGAAAACTGTAGCTTGAAGTTAAAAGATTATACAATTCAGCTCTTTGCTCCATCTTCCTACTCCCAGCCTCTACCTCCCCCCTGCAGCATCCAGGTGCTCCCCAGGCTGGAAAACCAGGCTGCGGCTCAGCCCCGAGCCCCCTGTGCTGCCGGGACCGGGGTCAAGGGAGCTGTGCATCCCTACCACGCGACTCCTGTGCTTGCCGGCAGCTCTCGCAGGGCAGCAGTGCCTGCTTCTGGAGACAACCAGGCAGAGAAACACTTAGAATTGCCATTGGATCATTTTTAAAATTAGTTTGGCCAACACCGATATTAATACAACGCACTATATATATATATATATATATATATATATATATAACAAAGGTATCCTCAAAAAGGCAGACCTAACCGGCTGAATGATAACACGCAGTTTATTTAAATAAGTATGTGGGAAGAAGCAAAGATAAGTTTCTCTTAACCAGATTTAAAGATGGTTTACTCTGACACGTGATTTATGTGCTCTGAACTCGAATTTTCGAGTCTGTGCTGCTGCACCCGTCTTCAGCCTGCACCAGCCTCACTGAGCGCAACTCCAGTTTCCTTTCAGAGGGAACTAACACTTCAGAGTGGTGAAAATGATGATGCCAAGCACACCAAACTGAGGATAGCCCTAAATTTAGGGCATGCTGAGCACTGATACTCATTACTGCATACCAGCACGTGTTCCCATGTCATGAACAACGCCACCAAAAAACACTGACCACATACGTGTTTGCTGGCAAACCATCAGGTAGCACTGATCACCTCGGACCTGTGTCAAGGTGAAAGCACCGCGTCCTGTCCTGGCATCACAGATGCAACCGCTGCTCCTGGAGTGAGGCTGGTGGGGACGGCAGGCTTGGCAAAGGCACGGTGAGGATTTAACTGAGAACTACATCCACCTGTCTTCAGGAGTCCTACCTCAAACCTGGGAAGCCCTCTCTTCCCCTAGTGATTGCCACATCAACCAGGGGACGCCAGCACCCCTAGACTGTGGAATATAAATGGCATAGGCTACTCCCACCAGGGACATCCTTCATAACTAGCAAGGCACCTGCAGTTA